>NC_134701.1:245785066-245917566 GCF_043290135.1 Rhipicephalus microplus | reverse complement strand
TTCTCCCTTTTGATTCTACTTCAGTGAAATTAGCCGTACTCTTTTTTTTTGTTGTTGTTGTGAAAGAATTGAACACGCAGACATTCTATTGAATGATTGTGGCGCATACTCATACGTAATGGAGCTTAGCAAGTTAAACCACGCAAAAGCGCAGAAGTTTTCTTTAACGTCAGCGTACCTATATGTAGTAAGAGTAACAACTCATTGGCAAATGCGGATTCTGCAAGGTTGGTACGTACGACGTCGCACATATATAGGGTTCAGCAAAGAACAATTTACTTTCGCAGTGAAATGGCTTATGCGAATTTAGTCAGTTTCATGTTACCATCAAATAAAGCTTTGTGGCTGCACCTTAACTACCTCACTAATAAACACCTATGGTTAGAGCAAATAAACACGCGGGCATACTCTTGTCGTGGCACGGCTTGTAGCAGAGCTGCGCGGCCTAAGGGGTCTCCTCTGCGAATAAGCAAAACTAAAAAGGAGAACCACGCTTTCTAACGTTTTGCTGAGATATTTATTATTTAGAGATTGCGGGCTAGCTAAAGGCCGTTACGACGATTGTTATCCCACGTGAGTATCCAAAATAGAAGGCAAATTTCTCATTGGCTTGTTTCCAAGAGGCGAGGCAGCCTTTGTGCGAGGTCCGGAATCTTTTAAAAAGCTGGCATCTTTTTTATTGTATCTTCTAAAGTCCTTCGTAGGGCATTATTTGCTTCGAGATTGCCGTTTTCCAGCTTCTGCCGATATAAATCTTCGTACATATCGGAACTTTTGCTCATCTCCGTAACGCATAATGGCCATGCCAGGTGTTGCCGGCCTTGCTTTTTGGTTGTTTTTTTGTACAAAGTACATTTGTCACCATAAACTCACAATATACTTCACCCAACTTCTTTTTTTTATTTTCTGTTTCTCTTATCTTCTTTTCACAGTCAAAGAAAGGTCTCTAACATTTCTTGTGTCAGATTCGTAGAGCATTGATTACATTTAAACGTTTTTTTTTCACAGAGAGTCGAGTTACCTTAATAACTTTATCAGGGGGACACCAACTTAGCGAGTGATAGGTTTACAGAAAATATAGCCTTGCGTCTTTTTTTTTGTGTCTTCATGGACTCACCTCCTTTTCCATAAGTGTTTCTAGCTCGTTGTCTGCCGTTCTATTTCTCTTCTCACTACTGTATCTCTTTTATCCGCTTTGGGGTGGTAACTCGTAGCATTACGTTAATGCGAAAGCATCAAACAGCTCGTTTTGCTGCCATTCCGGTGTCGGCATCGTTGGGTGTGAGCGAACAATCAGCGTTTTTGTGTGTGTGTGAGCGAAAATTAAGAAATAAGGATAAGAATAGTAAATACCGAAGACTTCCGCATGGCAAACAGGTATTTTACCACATAGCCACGTCATTCCTTGGAACTGCTTCCGGAAAATAACTATGTGAATGTCGTGTACCGTATTAGGATAATTCCAATCCACCCCTAATTTCAACGCACCCCCGATTCGCACGCCCATGAGAAATGCTGCAAGCCCCGATACTAACGGGCACTCATTCTACTTTTTAAGGGGGGGGGGGGGGTTACTAAATCGCATGCCCCAGTTCTAACGCTCGTGTGCTTTCTATGAACGAACAAAATAGGCAAACATTTTGTTCATTAGCCAGCTCATCTTCAAGATAAAGAAATTGAAACGCTTGCGGACCACGGCGACCTTCACTTGATGACTTGCACTCAAATATCAACTTTCTTCAGCTTCTGCCAGGGACGAGATCTTGTCTCCGGCACGCAAAAGTGTTTATGCACTCCTGCTAACACATTCTTCCGCATGCAAAATAACCTCACGTTTAAAGCTATTATATTGGCAGACACGACGTGTCTTTGTGGCTGCTAAATCAATATTTGCACAATGTGGCTGACAGATTGGACAACGCACAATGACAGCACGGGACCAAATTCAAATCACTCTAGCGACTCAGAAATCAACTAGCAAATGCACAATTATGGTTGCCACCGAAAAAAAATATGAATGGAAGCACCAAATAATGCCAATTACAATGAGCAGCTATGGGGCAGTTTCGGTTATTACCCGACTCCCAATGCGTGAGCAACTTTAAAACCTATTTCTTTCCCGAAAAATAGCGTGTGTTAAAATTGAATCAACATGGTAATTCGAAGAGTTTTTTCAACGAATGCAATGTTGCCCGGTAGAAGCGGAGGGGCGTAAGGCGTCAAGACATGTGAATTGCACAACGACTGGGAGATTTAAAAGCCCACTGTTTACAAATCGCTCAGACATACTTATTTGTCAACATAAGCGAAATCATCAGTACAGTGAGGAGAGTTGTGCAGACTCTTGTGCTGCCTTAAAGACGAGTTGCGTGTAGATCGCTGATATTCAAAAAGAAGAATAGTGGCGCAGCGGCCGCTTTGCGACAGCACTTGAAAAACACATCGTAGGCTAGTTTGAAAGGTCTTACGGGTCACGCATAGAAGTTCGCTTGAAGAAAACAGGCGCGTTCAAGAAAACAAGTGGTGCTACCATTTGAGAAGGCAGGGCGCTCTAACGGACACCGATTACTTTATCGTATTCAAGTCTTAAGGTGGAACTCAAGCTTTCTCAAACGTTGCACTATCTATCTATCTATCTATCTATCTATCTATCTATCTATCTATCTCACTTGGTAGTCAATTTTCACAACCTGCAAGACGATTTACAGGAAAGGCAAAGTAGCGTGGAAAATTCAATGTGAATATATTTTTACTCTGACGCTTCAGCTTGAGCTAGTGACAGAGTTTCATCTTCATAAAATCTACGAAAAAGCCTAAGACGACTTTGTCGCAATAAACAGTCAAGTGTTTCATCACATTTTGATGCAAAGTTTGAACAGCTCGGGAACCTGTTTGGTGTGGTCAGCGAAGACACGTCAGAAAGATTCTATCTGGGGGTTCTCATTTTTCATGGGTTTCCTTAAATAGTCCTTCTCAGATGAAAAAAAAAATTATGACGGCACGTGTTCGCACCAAATTCTGCTGAGCGCTCACTGATTTCTTGTTTAATTCTTATTTTGCTATTCGAGCTCACCCCAACTTTGTCTATAGATAGACCAACTTTAACAGTGGATCTGGTCTACAAGACATTTTTCTACTTAACGCAACTGATATATAAGCGTTCGTCAAATTACGCGAAAAAATTTCGCTTGGCGAATACGCTAAGCAATAAATTACCATTTATTAAAAATGTAAATTCCAGAATCTAGTGCCAATGATATTGACTTACGCGTAGGTCAATAAAAACTGGTGTATTGGTTTTTAAACTAAGAAATCTGTTGTCCTCGTCGTACTGTTTGAAAACTTTTTATTCCTCGGAACCGAGACCTAGAATTTGTGACGCCTTGAGAAGGAAATCAGTGACACAGATGGAGGTGGGATCTAAGAGGAGCCCCTGTCAATAGAAGTGAATACAGGTCCTCGAAATGTTGTCTCATAACTTTGTAAATGAGTGCATGTTTTTCGAAAAACTTCAACACGTTAAAATTTTTCTTGACAAAATTTGATAACGTATAAACGAATGGCATGTTACAAACAACTTAATCCCATTGACACTGAATGATATCGTGAACTTCACTGTTCTTCGTACAAAAAATCGCCAAAAAGAATGCGCTGTAAATCTGAAGCGTCCGTAATTTCTTTTGAGCAATGAAGCGTCTGTACAACAAAATAACCAAAAAACAAATGAGATGAGAAATACACCTTATTTTTTACTCATTTCTTCTGTTTCCGGTCAAAGAACGTTGGCGAGCGTCTGAATAATGTTTTTAGAGCGGCAACACTGGCGTCTTTCATGTATTTTTTTTTTGCGGAAACTGTCAAAACGTTTGGCATGCAGAAAATGACAAACAAGTGGCGCCGCTCTAAAATATCGCTGCCGGTCGCTGCGAACGTGGCCGCGCTTCCCCATCTTGAAAGGACTGCGTTAGGCGGATGTTTCTCGAATGGAAAATTCCGACACGCACGTCCATTCCCAACCCACCTTTTCACCCTCCTTCCCACCCCCTTTTTGTTCACCCTACACTTTTCTTTGTTCGTTGTTTTTTCACCAAAAAATACACTAATGTGCTTACCCGTTCGATACTGTTGTTTTCACGATTTAGGTATGCTTTACTTGTGTTTTCTCTTGGTTTATTTCGTTTGTATGTACTCATACGTGGCAGCTTCATTCCTTCGCTTCTGTTCACTGGCTTGTTTTTGTAACCATGAGCTAACGTCTCACGTAGACATTTATATTCCCAGGCGATCAACAATGAACGAAAGAAGTGTTGCTTTGCTACATACTGCGACAGTATTCAACTCCGAGTTTCTGAGCTGCTTACTTTCTTTTTTTTTTATCTGACTTTCCGGCATTACATTAAGGCATGCAGGCACAGCAGAAGGGTGCGAGCATCCGGCTGCTTTCACGTCTCTCGAAAGCATGCAATCCAGCTAGAGCACGTGCCTGCCATCCTGACGGCGAGCCTCGAGTGAAGATGCAGATTTTGGATTCTGTCTATCTCCTGTCTTTTTTGTTGAGAGTGCATCGGGGCAAACGTTAGCGATGGCTAAGAATCTGGAAACGTGACGCAGCGTTCATCTTTCTTTCTTGTTTTACCGGGATGCTTACGATCTTTATGTACTTGCATCCTCAGCATTCAAGCATGCCTAGGCCTGACGCCCCTTTCCACTTCACCGTCGGCGTTGCGCGTCTTCGCGATTTCGAAAACGTGACGCCCTGAATAGAAAGTTCTCCCGGAACAATCGTGCTGCGCCTAAATCATGCTCTGTCGTGGCATCTAGAGCCTGCGTGCTTCGGGAAATACGAGCCGCTATAGACGCGAAGAGCATCGTGGTGGCACGTCTGTGTAAGGCAGCCTAGCGAAGTAATGATGAAACGGCGTACCAAGTTGAACGCGGTCATGCCTGCTGTATTTCTGTCGCAAACGTTAATAGACCGTAGCACTCAGTGACAGTCGGGGCTTATCGCATTGTGAGTAGTTCTGATGCCGCTGACGCTCGACTACAATCTATGGTCTCTCCTGAGTGGGATTGCGTGTACGCCTACTAAACGTGCCACTAGATGACAATATATGCGAAACGGTCATGTGCCGTTTGACCTGATAAGTCGAACGGCGGATGTCGCATTCCCATACCTATTCGGAAGGCCGTCGTTGCAACTCTCTTATCCCTGAAACACTCCGTGTTTCTTTCCGTTTTGTCAATAGAAAGTGACGCAAGTTCAGACGACGTGACTCAGAAACAGCACTCTGTCACTGCCGCCGTCCTCTTTGTGTGCGTTACCATCAAAGACTCGCGGCTTGCCAAACTACCGAAGCAGGCGCGAAAATGCGGTCTGTGTGACATATCACACGTATTCATGTACCCCGCTGCTGGTCGGCCCGAACGCCACTTCTTCAGCGCGACGAAAACCGCTCCTCCATTGCTTTCTCGTCTTTTCTATCGTCGAACTGAATGCTGTTCCCATACCGTTACCTTTTCCGACGTGCGATTGAGAAACTCTCGATAACGGCTCGTGCTTGTACCGCACACAAGAAAAATTACTCTTATCTCGAGCATAATCTAGAAGAGAAGAAATGGAAGAGAACAAGAGAGGAAGAAATAAAGAAAGAAAGAAAGAAAGAAAGAAACAAACAAACAAACAAATAAAAAAGAAAGAAAGAAAGAAAGAAAGAAAGAATGAATGAAAGAAAGAAAGAAAGAAAGAAAGAAAGAAAGAAAGAAAGAAAGAAAGAAAGAAAGAAAGAAAGAAAGAAAGAAAGAAAGAAAGAAAGAAAGAAAGAAAGAAAGAAAGAAAGAAAGAAAGAAAGAAAGAAAGAAAGAAAGAAAGAAAGACCACCAGGCTGCGTTCTTCTTCTTCTCTCAACAGCCGAGAGAAAGTGCGTGGCTCCGCCATCGGCGCCGAGCGAAAACGACGTGTATTTGACGTCTTCTGCAAGAGATCTTGTCCACCCCTCACCATCGTCGCCTCGTTTTCTCTCCGAAGAAGGTGAACAAAAACGAGCACCCTTCAAAACGGCGTTGGGACGCGATGCGGAAAGAAAATACGATAACCGTCCTCGTCTTCTTTTTTTCTCTCTCTCTGTCTTCTTCGTCTTCATTTCTGCAGGAACTAAGTCTTTTTTTCTCTCTTCCCTCTATACCTCTCTCCCTCTAACATGGCCACGCGCACAAGTATGAGTGTTCTTCATCCTCGTTGTTCCTTTCATGAAGTACCACATACCTTTCTTTACCGTAACCAAAAAGAATTATCAACGGCAAAGGTGGGAACTAAAAAAAACAGCTAAGTAGGAAAAGTTGCGTTCATTTTTAAAGGTAAAATTACGAAGAACGAAAGCAACAATAAAATAAGAAAGAAAAAAAACCTCAAAGATTGAAAGCTAAAGAGCCTAGACAGAACGCAGCGCATAGCTCGTTCACTGCCGTCGTAAAAGAAGCTGGACATTTTATTGATCCCATGGCCGATGGGTAACGATGGTGCTTGGAAGGAGAAGGAGCGTTCTTACGTGTGTGTTTGCGTGCTGTAGAGGTAGGGATGCTTTCGAGAGTTTCCCTCAGCACCGCAGGCACACTCAAGCGAATGATTAAAAAAAGAGTAAATTAAAACTGCAACAGGCGTAAGAGCTAGGAAAAAAGTTTATTATTGGGGAATTAGAGCGGCTTCGAGTAACAGAGAGAGAGAGAGAAGGCGATACACCACCCCCGGAAAATAGGGGCACGGGCTGCCTAGAGGCTCGTGGCTTCGTCTCGTGCCCCTCACTTTCCTCTTCTTCCAATACTGGCCAGTCCATCGCTAAAGCAGTCGACTTTGGGAGGAGAAGGGTGCCAGCAACAGAACAAGAAGTACGGAGGAGAAGGCGGGGGGGCTTCTGATCAATGTTGAAGGAAAACAGGCGAAAGGCCTCGCTTCGATTCTCACTTTGCGACAGCAAAGCTAACACCAATGCAAGGGCGCGCCCGCGGGTTTGAAAAGGGTGCCCACCCTGAACGCACCCCTACCGAGCCCGGGACTCGGAGCTCGAACTACTCGTCGTGCCGTCGATGGTCGGCCGGGAATCCAATTTAGTCAGTCTGAGCGCGCGCCGAGTGAACGCACGCGCCTCTACTCGAACTTGAGAGCGCGGCCAGTCTGGACGAGCACGCGCCTGCTTTTAGACGAAACGAGCGAGTGAGGCATAGTTCCTTCCGCTCCTCTCCATACGACCTTCTTAGCTCTGCAGCTGCGTCGTGTAATTCCGGTTTGTTTTTTGTTATTGCCAACTTTTAACGGAGAGGCGAAGTGCGCGAAACTGTTGGCTCTTCGACGCCTCGCAAGCGATCGACGAGTCGGGTGTATATTGAGCCCGTGTGGCCAGCCTCGTTAGGAGGGCGGCTGGCACAGCAGCCGATCCCGTTGCAACATAATGACCTTAATTTGCATGTGCAAATAGGAGAGGGCCTGACGCGCCGTGAAGGCCGGTGAGTTGCTGTTTATGGCCAAAGATTCGCTCCATTTGTATCTTCTCTATCTCTCTCTCTCTTTCATTTTTTCGATTCACTTACGATATAGGCAAAGACGCTAGATTCAAAGAGTTTATCAGGCTGATTAGAATGAAACCTTCATACAGATCGTTTCTGACGTGTTTTTTTTTATCTTTCATTCAGCCTCTAAAAAAACGAGCTGTTAATTTGGAAATAGATTTATGGATTCACAAAAAATTGTGCCTTGCTACTTGTAAAAGCACGCAAGATTCCATGTTTCTTTGATGAACGAAGGTACGATATCATTGAAGCTGTGAACGAGAATCAAATCCAACGATATATATTTCTTCAAAATTCCTATGGAATCTCGCAGTCACTTTGTTTTTTTTCCCTTTTTTTTTCATTGAACCTGATGATTGGAATGCTAAACGCGGAACCAACTTTTTCTTCTAGGCCGTGACTAAACATTGCCATTACGATTGGGCCGTGCAAATACAATTTTGCTGTTATTCGCACGGCCGCCACAGTAAGAGCCGCTTCTAGCTAGATTTGTAGATGTTTGTCTTAACTTTCGAACAAAAAACAATAAGCACTGAGTTCAATTTGTTATCGCAGAATGAGGCGGGGTGAGCAAAACATATTGTTTTGTTTCGAAATTTTTTGTTTCGAAGGAACCAAAGTATGTTCCAATCATATGCACTTGTATCACCGCAACTCAGTACGTCTTCGTTTTATTCGTTCTCTAAAAGTGTATATCTGCGACAAGCTGACGTAGACTTGATTAGACTTTAAAATGACGTCAAGACGCAGTGAATTATATGCCATTTTGACATTAATGTATGAAAGCAGTACACATTCATGTGCGAATTTGTTCTTATTTTTTTTATTAATTTCGTGCTTTAGACGCCAGGAAGACAAGTAGAAAAGCGCTTGGGGCAAATATTTTTGGAACGTGAACATTTCCCATTTTTTATTATCGGTACCTCTTCAAAAAAAACAGAGCTCTCGAAATCTGAGACTTTCGCATAACCTAATCTGCTAAAATATGTCTCAAGAAATAAATGTGAAAAGAAAGAACACAGTTATATTCGTATTCACATTAAAAAATTCTTTTGGCTGAGGGGGCCAGAAAATTAGGAGCTTGTGAATGAATTCCTAACTGAAACAAACAAGAGAGAAAAGACAAAGCTATCAATATCGCATGTCCTCAGAAATTGCGTAATTTTGAACTCAAACTGACACTCATCGCACGAAGTGAAGTGGGCTTTAAATGAATGTTAGGTTTATTACACGTACATTTCGTTTATTGCTGTGCACTTTTGCTAGACGCAGAAATCTACCGTATATTTTTGCAGCTCAATATAGTCCCATTTCTCGAGGTATCAACATATGTAAATAAGCTCGCCACGCCGCTTGAAGATTCTGCTTTTCAACAACCCACGAAATTGTGAGTAACTAAATCTCATTGCCATTTCAAAATTCTGGCTAAACTATTTTTCTTATGTGATTCTTAAAGAGAAAAGAAAAGTGAGCCCCATAACTGTCTGCATCAGAGTGCGACACCTAAACAGTAGCTCACGAGGGAGGGGGGTAAGGATGGATTAAAAGGTATACAGAGAGAGGAAGGAGAGAGCGAAGCGCAGGGACAGCGAACGACAGAAAACGATGGAAGTAAAGAGAAGATAGGAAAGATGGACACGGTCGCAGGAGTCCGAGGACGGTGCACCACTCGACGAGAGCTCTTGTCGGCGTCAGGAGATGGCGTAGGGGGAGCCCAGTCGGCCAGAGCTGCGCTGTCGTCGGAAATCACGGGGGCACAACCTGCCAGCATGAAATCCAGCGGGCGAATTAAGCTAAACACTTACAAACGACCACTAACATACGCCCCATCAAGCAATGATGAAGAAAGTATGAATAAAAACAAGGGTTTTATAGAAGTTACACGAGTAAACAAGACAGAGCAATAAACGGAAATTCGGATAACATAGCCGTGCTTTGCTGCCATTCAAGCAGCACACTTTGCGCTTACTGTTCGTAATGCAAACGCACACGCGTCACGAACGTTGTTATCAAATTTAGCTGAACACCCCACATTCGGCATAACAGATCTACGTGGCGTAAGCAAGTATTATCTAAGCATAAAAACATTTTCGTGCTATGCACGAAGTACTGAATGTTGTCCCGAAATGTTTGCGTATAAGTAACTGGTCTAAACTGCGTCGCTATTTCTAAAGCTTCCACCGAAACCAACCATGTGCACGAGAATATAATAGGATTTAAAATCGGGTCCGGCACGATAAGAACAGTTTTCATTCAAAAGCGCTGCTGGAGTCGTTCAGTTGATTTATTTACTTATATGCCGAAACACACTTTATATTACAGCGAAAGCTGTTATGAGATCGAAACTCGGGTCACGCGTGGCGCCGTAGTTATCCGCCGCTGCCACCTACGCCGCCGCCGTCGCCTGTGTCTGTAACCACTATCACGTAATAAGAAAGTAAAACTACTACTGAGGACATAGTGCACATGGTGCTTGAACCTGGGTCTGCCGCATGCCAGCCCAATATTCTACCACTGAGTCACGCCGAAGCTTGGGCCTTCTTCACAAACTTGCCTTAGGCAGGCTTGATGTCAAGAAAGCAATCGCGTTAATAAGACTTTTAAAGCGTTTTATAACAGCAGAAGAACAACGAGGCGTCATACAATGCAGATATAGTAACGAAACGAGTGGGTCGTCCAGTTAATGTTCCAACCCAATACAAAAGCTTTTTTTTTTTTTGATCACCCATTAACTGTGGCGCATACCTACTTCAGCCTTAACTCCTCATCGTCGTCCGCCCATGCACGAACTACTAGCACAAAATTCCTTGCAACTGTTTAGCGGATACAACATCTCTCAGAAGAATGACGAAAAATAGCATAGCCAATGCTGGTCTAGCACTCAGAAATTGCTATTATTTATGCCGTAGTGGGTACCCAGCAAGTTTTGTTGCTGCAGTTACCCAATGAGTGTTTAGAAAAGGCTCTGAAAGACCACTCTTCTAGCATTGGTTGTGACTGTGCTGTGCCTTCCACGCAGGCCTGGTGTTCTTTTTTTTCGCATTAGCTCATGGCAATAATGATACTACGCCAAGACATTCGAATGCGTCTTTCGTGGCTCTATATATTGCGTTGAAGTCTATTCAAGGAGAAAAAAAAAGAAGCCCGGCCCGTGTGGAACTTGCAGGGTATACTAACAGCGTGACCCAAGAAGCAGAGTCCTGTGAGTCAGTAGTCAACTGCTTCCTGGTCCTTTACTGCAAGTAACGAGCATAAAAGGGGATAAGTTAATGCGCTGGAAGAGAAAAAAATAGAAGCTGCTGATAATTTATCAAGATAGTATATTGCGAATGACATTCATCTTACGGCCACGGAAGTTTTCTTGTTTATAAAGACAACGTTCAAACAATTCACTGGCAAAGGAGAATCATGGGAGCCTGTTCACGAGTATCGAGGCTACGGAAGCGACCTCGCTGACTGCGTCGTGAAGAAGGTTGTGTGGTCAGGTCGTTGATGGCTGCCAATTGTGCCTGCACTTCTTGCAAGCGGTGGGGAACTTTAGCAGGCACACTCATTTGTATACGCAAGCCTTAACGGTGAAACAGGAGGTAGAACGCTATGCAATTGCGACTCAACGTGCCGAATCGCGCAGCTGCACACGTCGCAGGAGGTCCACGTTGATGGATCACAGCATAGCGTTTTGTGATGGGTATAAATAATGGAAATTTAATCAGTTCATTGAAAGAAGAGATGACTTCCTCGTGAACACTTGGGATTGCTGCGGCACCTAGTGAAGCAGATCTCAATCGTTTGATTCCTTCAACGTGAGCTCAGATACCCTCTTCGGCAGTGTGCGAAACATATTTAATCCAAGGAATACGCCAACGAACACGAACCCCGACTTGCGGGTTTGGTTGCCAGATACCTATAGGCCTAAAGTTAGGGTTAATAAAAAAATATTTTGCTTGATATCGTAGTTTACGCTGTGCAAAATGGTGAGAACAAATTAGAAAGACAAATATAAAGCTTGGGAAGGACAAATAAACACAAAGGGTAACTCCGAAGGAAAATTACAATCGCTGTTACCCGTAAGCCACGTAAATCTCCAAAGCATCCAGACGAGGAGCAATTTTTCGTTCATCTCTTCTAAAGCTCACCGATGTCCCAAGGACTTGAAGCTGCAAAAAGAAAAAGAACTAGAGAGAGAAATACTTATCTCTATATACGCAATCTTCGTGCGGTAGTTTTTTGACGAGATGGATAAAAAAAAAAGCTAGCCTGGTTTTAAAAGAACTTATTTTCCTAGACAGAACGCAGGAAGAATATAGCGAAAACATTAAGAAACGAAAAGCTGGCTAAATCATGCGACTATTTTTTATTTTATTTTTACTTCTGATTTTCCGTAGCAAGGTGGCGAAAATTCGTAAGCATTCGAGAAGTGGTGCGGAAACGTCATCAAAGGCAACGAGCTTGCTGATTGCTCGTCGTGACTTTTCGAGAGAGATTTGGTAGATTCAAATTGACATTGAACGCAAGAACAACAATGAATCGTGAGAAAATGATTACTTTCTCTTGCAGGGAAAAAAATGATCTTTTCGCATCGAACTTCTCATGATTGGTGGCGCTTTTTTTTTTCTTGCATTGCATAAGTACATCGCAAGCCGTTCGCGCCTCTATGCAACGGCGCCAACTGTTGTTTACTACATAATATGTATAAATGTTTGAAGAAAAAAACGCTATATTACAATTCTTCGTCAAAAACCAAAGACGTTCAAGAAGCGTCTTGTCAGAAAAATACAGCGGGGGGGACGTGAGTAATGTCACAATATGGAAATTTAATATTGTTACACTCCAAGCAATAGTGAAGGACTTGCATATATGATAATTTCTTTTCTATCTAGCTCTATTTCTTTCTGTATGCTCACATCACTTTTCGCTATTTATTTAGTATGAGTAGTCCGGAGAAGTAATGACAAGGCTTCAATCCTTGTTCTGGTCTCGCCGCACGAAAAAAAAAAACTTTTTTCCCCACGAGATTTCATTCTCGGAGTCAGATTTGCCTTTCGTCGTCACAAATCACGCTTCGAGCAGCGCTATTCTATTACAAGTTTTTTTGCGGCAAAAGCTGGTCGCCAAATTGTTTTTCCCCCGAGATGGTGAGCTCCCGCATTTGATTTTATTTTCTACACGGCGTGCCCAAAAACTGAAGAGCAGCGGGCACGCACGCGATGCCTATATCGATCAATTTCTAATTACTCCACCTTCCTCGCTT
Organism: Rhipicephalus microplus; assembly: GCF_043290135.1. Taxonomy (NCBI): domain Eukaryota; kingdom Metazoa; phylum Arthropoda; class Arachnida; order Ixodida; family Ixodidae; genus Rhipicephalus; species Rhipicephalus microplus. The sequence continues at coordinate 245,904,755 of NC_134701.1, read as the reverse complement.
TTGCCAGATCGCTCTTCGCTGTTTCTAATCTCATAATTGTCTCGTTTTGATTACTTTCGTTTATGTCTCATTTCTTACATTCTTTCTTTCCTCTCTCTTTGTTTTTTCACGTGCTCGTTCACGGTTTCAAGTTTTTTTTCGAAGATGTAAATTTTGTTTTCTCTCCCGTTTATTGCGAGAAAGCCTTTTGACCTTTTTTTTAAAAAAATCATCGAGTTTAGTGTCGTCAGGAAACCCAGGGACACAAATACGTCTGCCATGCTCTCCATCATCAAGCGACGGCCTCCTGGTTCCCATACTTCGGCCTTCCGCTTCACTTCGCCATTTCCTGTAGCCATTTCTTCAACCTTTGCATCGCGTTGCTTACAAAACAAAACATAAATACCTACTGCTACGCATGAAATACCTTTTGCATGTACCGTGAATTTTTTCAAACCGCCTCAGACTAAGCTCCAAGCCCCGCCACGGCGGTCTAGTGGCTAAGGTACTCGGCTGCTGACCCGCAGGTCGCGGGATCAAATCCCGGCTGTGGCAGCTGCATTTCCGATGGAGGCGGAAATGTTGTAGGCCCGTGTACTCAAATTTGGGTGCACGTTAAAGAACCCCAGGTGGTCAAAATTTCCGGAGCCCTACACTACGACGTCTCTCATAAGCAAATAGTGATTTTGGGACGTTAAACCCCACAAATCAATCAATCAGACTAAGCTCCAACAGCAAAATTATGTAACGTAGCATTCGAGGAATACGGTGCTTCCAAAAACCCACGGCACTTTTCTTTTTTTGCGCCAGGCTTCTTTTTCTGCACTTCAGTTCCAGCGTTACATTAATCAAGAGCGCCATCTGCGCTGGCAAAAGTATGAGAACCGATGACGGGACATGCAGGCCATTGAAGGGTACTTAAACGAGAAAATCAATAAGATGGAAAGAACTAAACAGAGACAGAGATAAAGCTGCGAAGTTGGAAATGCGCGACAAAACAAAGTTTATGGCTTTGACGAGAATGCCGCGTTGTGTGTAAGCTATACAGCGAGGAACGGTACGCAGTAAGTAAGAAGACAACACATAAAACAGATGAACTGAAGCGGCAGATGGAGGCGATGGATGCCGGGCACGCAAACACACCGAAAGGGTGCAACGGTGACAACGCGCCAGTCGATCGTTCGTCGTCGCGCCCGCTATGTGAAACGAAGTCAAGCTGTGCAGCAGCAGCAGCAGCAACAACAGCAGTCGCAATAACAGCAGTGGCAAGAACATCAAGAGCATCAGCGCCGAGAACAACAGGAAGACAGTGCTGCCTCTCGGTGGGCGATGCATCAGCCTAGATAGGGTGTGTGTTGGCCTGAGAAAAGGGGTGGGGGTGTTTCTGTAGAGGGGGAGGGGGGATCGAGCACGCAAGCGCGGGCCGTCGCCGCCTCGCAGGAGAACGCTAATGGAGGACCCGATAAGAATGACGGATAGAGATAGCGTTGGCGCAACTCGTTGGTACGCGACGCGACGCTGGAGCTCGCGGGGCGCAACCCGAAAACGTTGGCAGTGCATCGGCGTATTTTATTGGACGCTCTCCGGCGTGCCGGCGTCCATTGTCGATCGGAATTTTCGGCTCGCACACGTCACCCGGCCCATCCTCTTCTTCTTTGTACTCGGAATCGATAAGAGGGGGATAGCGGGGAGTGGTGTCGGGTATGGGTATAACGTGTACCTTGCTCCGATCACCAGTGTATGGAAGCAGCAGGGAATACGCAGGATGAAAAGGATCGGAGGTACGGGTGACGCGCGTGATGCCTCCGTTGTTCCCCTTAACTTCCGTATGGGCTCCTGTCTTCTACTTTGTCCGTTCAAGCTATGGCTGCTGCTCTTTGCGATGGAGCTGGTGCTGCTTTTATACAGATTCCTGGGAAAAGGTTGTGCTCTGCAGCCGGAAGGAAAAGCGCATTTTCTCTCGTCTCACGCGCATCGTCACCGTCGATGCGCCGCGTCTCCTCTTTGGGAACGTCAATCACGTTCTTCGACCCGGTGGTTTTTGGAACTCGCTGCTAAGCAAACGCATGCACCACGCAATGGCCTTCGAGCAACGAGGCCTCATGCTATATATTTTTTTCAATTTCTTCATTTTTTCTACACCATGTATATGTATATATACATATATCACTTTGCGTGCGTTCAGCGCGCGCCGATATGAGTCAGATGTTTCGGCCCTGCAGTATTATGGAAGCTGCCGAAGCGATCATACGAAGTTTTATCAGGTGTCCCCTGCAACGTGTGATACATTTCGGCGAATGCTTATCTACTCAAATGGATAGAGATACAGTACGATCGTTCGTCATAGTTGGGGTTACTTCTTTTTTTCACAGTGATTCTAAGAATGATTATCTCGGCATTTTGTCTACGCGTTAATATTTTTAGGGGCGAAGCTCCTTATGGCGTGGCTTGGGCGTCCCTCGTATGTAACCACCAGTGGCACATACCCGAAATAGGTATAACACTTGACCTCCAAGGTGGTGCCAGTGAGAGATTTCTTCTGTGCGTTGTTTAACAATAAAAAATAGTGCTCAATGTACATGCCAATGGCTGCTAATGGGGAATGAGAGACATGAGCATTCTGCTTTTAGTCAACGCGCACGCTGCGATCCCCCTTAGCAGCCATTGGCATGTACATTGAGCACTATCGGACAAGAAAGGGATGCTACATTATACTCGCTGGGTGTAACCTCCTTAGCTTTAGAAAGGTTTAGCGAGCGTTGAGCCGCAGTGCCATGAATACAATGAACTTGTATATACCATGAATGAACTCAAGGTGGTTAAAAATGAGAAGTAGATACGAAGCGCAAGCCGTAAGAAAGTAAAAGCCGAATTCTCCTGTCTCTCATTTCTCATTAGCAGTCATTGGCATGTAAATTGAGCCCTATCTGACAGGGAAAGGTTGCTACGTTATACTCGCTGGGCGTAACCTCCTTGGTTTTCGAAAGGTTTAGCGAGCGTTTGGTCGCAGTGCCATGAATACAGTGAACTAGAATATACCATGAACTCGAGGTGGTTAAAGGTGGGAAGTGAACCCAAAGCGCAGGCCGTAAGAAAGTGTGCGTGTGCCACCTCTCGTTTAGTCCTTGGAATGTCCGCTGGATGGCGGTGCTTCTATATGGGGAATATATGATAAAAAGATGCGAGATGGTGGGACTTGGAGTGTTGAATAGATGAACGAACGGACACACAAACAGATGCATGGATGGACGCATGAACGGACGCAGGGGCGGATGCATGAAAGAACGCAGGGACGGGTGCACAAACAGACACATGGACGGTCACACAGACGGACGCATGGACGGACGAATGCTTCGCCCCACTCTCCATCATTCACTCCGTGGATATGCTGCCATTTTTTTTTTCCGATGGAAGAGTTATGAGTGCAAGGGAGAAAACGAGGAGTAGTAGACGACCAAGAGATTGAGATAAAATATGGTGAGAACCAACAACACGAAAGAATACCCTAGATCAGAGCGTTCATTTGGTGGCGGATTCATCTTACATGGTGCCACAAAAGAACGGTTGCACGTGAACGCGATGCCAGCGAAGAAATGATCGTCCGCGAGCCCTTTATGTGAGACAATAGCTCGCATCCTCCCAAGTGGTGAGGGGGCAAGTGTGCCGACACTGGCGAGTTCGAGCTTTTGAGGAAAGAGGCATGGTTCGCAAAACGGGGCCAAAAACTTTTTGAAGATTTTTTCCTCGCTAATCTGTACTCCACGCGGGGTCTTCATCCAGAATAACTCTGCTGGACACATAAGCCGATCATGCGGCACTATTGTTCGGCAGAACAAGGGGGAAAAAAGTAAGAAAAATTGTATGGAAGGGAACGACAGGGAAGAAGCGCTACAGTGAGGAGTGTTGGGATGAGGATAATAAGTTGAGGAGGGAGAAGAGTGCCTACGGAGGGAAAGGGTTGGGACATTATGAAAGCGTACGTAAACGGTCTCGAAGTTTGTCGGACGTACACAGAGGATGCAAAAAAAGCTTCTGCTTGGAAGGGCAGCCTTCGCTCATGTTTTATTCACTCTTCAGGCATTCTCGACCTTTCCCTCACCTTTCCTCTGCCGCTGTTACCCTTTCTCTCAGCCGAGCCTTTTTTTACCCCGAGAGCGAATCTACCGCGGAGCGGCGTTTCTCCGCAGATAAGAATTGCAGCGGCGCAGAAAGCAGCCAAGCGCGGATTCAACGGGATTACCTGGCGCCGCGCGACGAAGCAGCCTTCAGTTGCGGAAGCAGTTCATTCTATGGGCCCCTTATATCCCTCCTCTCTCTCTTTTTCACTCTCTTATTCTTCATCTCTCCTCTTGGCTGTGCCCCATACCTCATACTTTCTGTATCGCTCGTTCCACAGCGCCGTTTACCGAGCTCCTGCCTTTTCAGCCATTTGAGGTTGTGACGGGAAGCAGAGGGTGGCTTTCTTCTTAGAACAAGATTTATTGGATCGGGAGATGCCGCGGGATTATAGTGGGCGGTGATGACCGGGGCATTTCGGCGACGTCCGCTGCTGCCGGCGTCGTTTTGCGTCGTGCTCGTCGTCATTCAGTTTCAACGAGGAACTGTTTTTTTTTGTCGTTGTTGTTGTTGTCTCCGAAAAAGTGCGCGACACTCTCTGTTTCTCCAACGCACTTCTATCCGACGACGTATTCTTTTTTTTTATTCTACGATCCCCTCGCCCACCCAATTTCCAACCCTCCAGCGCTGCTTTCTTGCACTCGTGCATCATCTCGGTGCCAGAAAACGGCACTTACATGCCTTTCGCATCCGCTTAGAATGGCTGGCCGTATCGACCGCCAGAGTGCGGCAACAACGATATAGAACAAAAGTACGCCCTACAAGAAAAGTGCTAAGGAAGGACGAGATGCGTTGTTCACGGCCCAAAATCTCGAAGAGTGCTTACGATGTTTGGGAAACGGCGCAAAAAGGGTTTCCTCAACCTTTATTTTCTTCTCTTTCTTCTCTTTTGCAAGCGTTGCCTTAATTTTCTTGTCTGTTAGTTTCCGCTTTTTTTGTTTGTTTTGTTATAAAAATCAGGTTGTGCGCTTTGTCGCACACGCGTGGAAAAATAAGTGGCGTCATAAAGTTAACGGACGAGAGAGGACGCTTCCAGGAGAGGACGGTGAAATACTGCGCGGTAAATAATGGAGTTTCAACACGAGCCTTCTATGCTATGTGGGCGTTCGTCTGAAATACGCCCGGCAGCACGGACCGGGTCACTACGACTGTCGTTTCGCGTGACGTAAAAAGCCACGAAGACAGAAACGACGAAATATGGGTAGTATAAAAGAGGATTTCAAGAGGGGGGCGGGGCAAATTTATGACACGGCTTGTTGACAGTGGAAGAGCCGTACAACGCGACGAGGCATCCGCCGTGATTTAGAGCGAAGCCTGGGAAGCCGGACATCCGAGCCGTCCTGATCAATTCGACGGCACTCGCGTAGCAACGGCCGCTGCTGGCGCGCGTGAAATGCCAGTAAGATGTACGTGGATGCGATTTGCGTCTCAACGTTTTGCTGACATGTATTAGGAGTGGGTTTCGTATTGGCTACTGAGATGTAGTTTGGGTTTGGTTACCGCACTTTCATTCATTGACAGAAGCGGCCGTCCTTTCCTAGCTAGGCTATGGTTTTACGAAAACTGCAGTTTGGCCCAGTCTGTACGATACCCTGCCTCATCCTAAAACACTAAAGAACGTGGACTCAAGAAAGACGAGACAGGATGATGAAAAAGTATGGGGAAGGAAAAATCCCTGTTTCAGCAAACGTTTTCTCAGTATATATCAAACGAGAAAGCCACGTTGAAACGATGAGCACGTTGTGATGGTACAGATTTTAATGTAGCATCGAGTACATTTGTCGGTGCACTTCATTTATTTTTAATTTTTAAATGGAAAACTGACAATATTTTATTTTCAGGCACCTATATTGACACCAGATGTTGGACATGGTTGCCAAGTGCACCGCTTGTACAATTCCTTCAAGTTTCGCACAGATCACGCTGTGTTTTACTATTTCCAGAATTACCGGTATTTGTATATTGTTTTGAAAGAACTCCTCATACATATTCCGTAAGAAGTAATCCTGACACGTCACACAAGATTCTAGCACTTTCAGAGCTTGAAGCACATATAACTTAGATCGCATAATATATGCGCACTGCCGGAAGTAAACTGCATATTTTCGAGGCCACCAACATTCATAATCGCTATCATCAAGTACTCCGAAAAAAAGCTGTTAAGCGAAATGTTCTCCGCATTTCTAAACTCCGTGCATGAGCCTATGCCTTGACGAGTGTATCGGTGTCGAAACCAAGGGAATAACGTCAACACATTCTATTCCGTTGCTAAAAATGACAATCAGACGACATTGTCGCTTTAGCACAGAAAGGAGCTCGACAGACAAGAAAACTATGTGACATTTTCTTTCTTTCTTTTTTGTTAAGCAATGCGTGAGAAAAATGAAATGAGAGAACAAGGAGGTCGGGGAGGGGTATGCGCCTTACTATTTCCGGCGGCTGATCTCTCGTCAGCATTAGCATCTCGCCGCATCCGACGCTTGCGCAATGAGCGAATGTCCTTGCTACTTTCTAATCGATTGCGTCGCCCGTGTGTGCGCACCGGAGCATGCTTCTCGGGTTGTTCCCTCTTCCTCTTCATTCACTGGCCTGCCCTCTTTCTAGAGATAGTGTGCATGAGTGTATGCTCCGGTGGCTCAGCGGAGTGGACCGCAGCACACCATCCCTTGGACCTGATCACGTGGCCGTCGCGAAACAACGGCCGTGCCATCGACGTTAGCGGATCGATGTCCTAGCGGTAGAGAAAGAAAAGGGGGGGGGGTGGAAGAATTCTCGCTATTTTTCGATATCATCCAACTACCTTCTTTAACTTCTCGTCTCGCCTTTCTGCGCTCAGAGCCATACGCTTTAATACACTTTTGCTGTACTCTTCTTCCTATTGCCTCCTCACTTAATTTGTTATTTCTTTCACGCGGCGCCACCATTTCATCTCTTTAATTGTTGCGCCCCAAGGCTTCTCATGGCGGTGAACGTGGCTGTAGATTTCTAATCTTCAGCGTCTACATCTTTCAGGGCTTTTGCTTATTCGTATTTCTTCTCATTACGATTCGGTTCTCGTTCCGTTTTCGTTTTACTGTTCTCTCGTCACTCTGTCACCAATGATTCGCTTTCCCAATGCCGTCCCGCTCTTGCCATTACGGCCCATTATCCGCCTGCTGCCGCGCGCCTTTCTATACACTTCTCGCCGATTCGGGCGAAGGGGTGGGAGAGAAACCTTTAATTGGGGAATCGCTAATGAATCTCCTCGCGTCTCCGAGAGCAGAGCGGAACTGAAGAAGAACCAGCCGCTCAGCCATTTCGGTGACCACTCCCCCCCTTTCCGTTTCTCCCCATCTTGCGTTTATTTTTCTCTTCTACGTCGTCACCGTCTTCTTTCTCCTCTTTTCTTTCTATCAACACGTGGGCGACCACCCGTCGTCGTCTCAGACGACGGTGTGGCCGAAGATCAGCCCGCAAGTTCTCCACTGCTGCAACGATGGCGTCGCAATGCGTCTTGCTCCACGCACTACGTTTGTGCGCTTCGCTGTGGTTCGCGCTTATTTCGTCAACGCGTTATTCTCTCTCGGGCTTCTTCTACCTCTGCCTCCAAATCCGCGCTGCCGCTAATGGGGGTGTCGTTCTGTATCGCGACGCGCTCGATTCTTCCAGCGCGCGATGTGCGCTGGCAGTCCCCCCCAACAACACTGCTTCTCTCGAGGCTTCACTCATTACGGGCTGTGCGCTGCTTCTTGCTCGCTTGCCAGGACAGTGCAATAATAGCAGAAGCAGCCGCGGTACACGGATGCCCTTCCTTCCCCCCTCCCTTCTCCTTCTTCTCGTGTCTCGAGAGAAGCGGAGGCCGACACCGCTGCAGCCGCTGTTGCTGCTGCGTGGAAGATTCGGTCCACGATGTCGTTTTCTTCTTGCGTACTTCTCTCCGTCTTCTTTCTTCTTCTTTTGCAATTTTTCTCTTTAAAATGGCTTGTTCAGTCTCATACGCGTCTTGCGAAAACCGAGAGACCAGTTTCGAACAACTCCAGACCAGCACTCGTATAACAAAGCGCGGAAGCCGGGCGAAAATTGATTACGTCTCCCTAAGCCAACCACAAAAGAAAGATATTCTCATCGCAGGGGGGCATGAAAAGGGAATAAAATTAAGAGGGCAGTTGTATGAGGGGCGAGAGGGGGTCCTTCTCCGACAGGCCTCCTCCCTCCTCCTCGTATTTTCTTTCTTCTTTCTTTGTTCATGTTTTTTTTTCTTACTTTCTTTTGCTATTCCTTTGTTTCTTCGTCCTTGCGGAACGCAAAAACGGTAACCTCGTTTTGTTCACTGATGAGGGCGGAGGCACAGGATGTAGGCTCTTTCCTTTCTCGTTAGCTCTCCCACGGGTAAGTCAACGCAATCTTGTACTCCCACCGAATTGTTATAATATGCGCGCGGGCACAACGCCTCGGACGTTCGAAGAACTCGAATGAACTCTAACAGAGGCCCAACGTTTGTTCAATATTGCTACGGTTTTTCTATCTATGAATGAGTTTCGAATAATTGCGCAATAAATACTGATTAGATTTGTCACATTATGATTCTCGAGACACGTACCATCAGCGGTCATAATTTGGAGCTACTCAGTTCAAGCAGTCGCTACAGAAGTACTTCCTTACTTCCCTAAAATTATTTGATTGATGTTACGAGGAAGACTCATTATTTGGCTTATCGAGTGCGTCCGTTAGGAATGTATGAACTTCGGGATACGATGCGGTGGCCTCCTTATTATCCCAAGAGGTTATTTGAGTTCGCATGCTCTAGTATTATCCACGAAAGCACGGCAATCGAGTTGCTGCTTTGCGCGGAAACTGCTGCACATGTAGCGTGTTCAGTGGAGGCATTACACTGGTTGGTTAAATTGCTAAATAAAGTTGGAATTTGTTTGTTCATTAAGCAATATTATGATTTTATTTATACTGCATATTTTTGTTTTAATTTATATTGTATACTTGTGAATGTCACCAACTCGAATAGTGTTCGTGCTTGCGCAAATTATCATCCTTTAATCGACGTAGAAGTGGTTCCTAGTTACCGCAATGTAAAGAACTGTGCCTAAAGCTCCGCGTTATTTTGTAACGAATCTTTAGCATATGTATCTGTGTGGCTGGTTCTCCGTAACATATGCGCCTGAATTATTCTCAAACGCCTTAACTTTCACATTTGTTTCTCTGCAGCTGATGAAGGCAATTAAGTTTTCGTGGTAAAGATATAAGCAGCCAAGGCGCTCACCAGAGACTGAACTCCTTGGAACAATTCATTCTCGGCAAAACAAGGCAGAACAAGTAACACTCACAGAGCAGCTATAGTGGCGAAAATATTCGTCATTCGCACGTATACAGGTGCAACCTGTCGGCAATTTTACATGCGTTATTACATCCATCAGCAATAGGGCAGGGCACGCGTACGTGTCGTATATAATGTTCTGTACTCTGTGCGTTTTCCATGCCTTCTCATTCAGCCATTTTAAAACACTCGAGAGGGTTGCGAAACATCCAAGTGCAGCTGCACCCAGTCGTAACGCATGTAAATAGTTTCAACGTGGCAGAGTTAAAGAGCTCGTTTCACAGAACGTTTGGTGTCAGCGTTAGCGTCAGTGTGACTGGCTTGCGGGGGTAAGGGGGGAGCGAAAAATCATTGTTGTCCATGAAGAAAAAAATCGAGAAATATGCTAATGAAACAAATGAGAAAAAACACAACATATCCACGCAGTGAATGATAATGAGTGGGGCGAAGCACCCGCCAGTCCATCGGTGCTTCCATCCGCCCGTTCGTTCTTGCTTCTGTCCGTCCGTGTGACTGTCCGCATATCCGTCCATCCGTTTGACAATGTGTCTGTCTGTCTGTCTGTCTGTCTGTCCGTCCGTCCGTCCATCCATCCGTTCATCCGTATGTCCATCCGTCCGTCCATCCGTCCGTCCGTCCATTTGTCTGTTAGTTTGTCTGTTTGTCCCTCTGTCCCACTCAGTGAACACTCTAAGTACCGCAACCTTGCATCTTTTCGTCACATATATTCATCATATGCAAGTACCGGCATTAATTGGACAGTCCAAGGAATAAACGAGAAGTGGCTACTTACTACACACATCGGGGACGCACGACCTACGGCTTAAGGAGCTTGGCCCCTAAATCCTTGGTTTGAGCGAGAATCTAATCCAGGTTTTCCGCGTGCCAATCAGGTGCTCTGTCACATAGCGATGTGATTGCTTTTATCTGTTTTTAAGAAAAAAAAGCACAATATGAATCTACATAAGTGGCAGGAGTAGCCTTTATGCATGTAATATTTCGATGCAGAAGCGTAAAATTGCGTCTGGCGTCAACAAGTGTGAGCTGCGAGACGAGCGGATCTTCAGAGCTTCCTTCATTACAAAGCACTAATATATGTTTAACGTACATCAGCGAAAGCGTCAACAAAGCGACCTGCTGTATAGGTTCGCGAGTAGCCCGACGTACGCGCAGTGGGCATTTTGCTGCCTTGCAAGAAGGATTGTAGCGAAGTGGACAATACGCAACTGTACTTGCAGTAGGCATTTTCGAATAGCTTGAAACGGTCAATGCTACGCGCACGGAGTTTGTTTACGGCATGGTTTACGCCTGCACCGAGAACCGAAGCGAGACTACCCCGTGAGCAGACTACGCACGAAGCTCGATTACATCATCGCGTTCTGCTCTTGAAGGCGAAGCTCGAGTGTCTTCCAAATTTTCTTAGTTAGTGAAAGCTGGTTACAAGGGAAAATTTAAGTACGTGTGTCACTACGTACATATCTTCGAGAAGCGAAACACAGGATCCGGCTGTGAAATCGTACACCCAGAAGAGCGCAGCTGTGACTTCTGTTGACATATGGACTCGGTCGACAGAGCGAGCGCTCCAATTTGTTTCTCTCACGCCACACCGAGCACGTGGGCAGACGATGTCATTCTCTCTTGACGGACGGCGGCCTAGGAGGCTAGGGAATCACTAAGCCTTCTGACCACTGGCCTTAGCCACCTATATTTAGCACCATCCGCAGCAGCCCCTCAGCCGATAGACACACGCATGACAAAAATAAAGGGTGGGCATTCCGAGGCCGATTTCCCAAGCTCGAACCCTTTTAAATCTTTCGTTTATTCTTTCTTCTTTCGTTTATGTCCATGTACGCTCACTTCACAGACTAGCCTGCCTGTGCGAGCCGGCATTTGGCCTTGTGTACTTTAGCTTCGTGCTTAATCCCGCAGGTAGACGTCATTGTTTCCAGAAGAGGAGTTGTGTAATCTTAGTTATGAACAGCGATATTGAGAAACCGGAGTCGCGGAACAACAGAGAGCCCTGTGTAAAAGTGCCGCCGCAAAGCTTTCACGCCTCGTATCTCCTTACTTTGACGCAGGAAATGACGACATTAAACTTTTGTGCTTTCCTGTGTTTTTTGTCCTCATAAATCGACATTTTGCGTTAGTATTTGGTTCTGCGCATACCGTCCACGTTTCTGGGAGGAATAAAGTATTCGCTTCTGCGCGTGCGCAGAACCGAATTTTTTTGTGCCCCACAAAAGCTTGGAAGGTTTGTGTATCCACATGGGGAAATGAGGTCACGCGCGATTTCCCTGGGCAACTCAATATGCCTGGATGATTGGTTGAGAAACAAGAGCTAAACGCAGAGAGAGAGTGAGACGACAATATCTGATGGAATTCCCGGACGTGGTAGCTAAATTCAGGTTAGCGTATAAAAGTATCTGTGATAAAAAAGGAGTTACTGACAATAATAAAAAACAAGAAATTCACTGACAAAGACCGCACGAAAAGGGACGCTTTAGCAATGCGTTTAAACTGACCTGTATGGGGGAGTCAAGTTTCACGTTTTCTTGCAGATTTTTTTTTTCGCTTATGAATAATGAAATGGGATGCAGTTTCGGCAATAATTTTACTTCTTACTCTAGTTTATATTGCGAATGACTTTTTCCAGTAATTTTGCTGTTTCCCTTCATTTCTTACAGCACCACAGCTTCTTGCGTCAACTCAATCAACTCGTCATTAATTAGTCAGTTTTCTACGCGAACAACATGTCGTCATTAAATTTTTACTTTTGCCAGTATCAAGTGTCTTGTGGTTGCATTATAAACACACATTTCTATTTATTTAGTGTAATATAGGAAAACAGCATACGAAGCTTTCAATATTATCTATCGAAACTGTTTTCTGAGCAGTAGAAAAAAAACTGCAGCTCCATCGGTTGGAAAAACCTTTCCTGGAATTTCATCATTTATATGAAGTGTTTCCTTTCTTCTTTTTCTCTTGTCTTATGGAGTACAAAAATGTAAACCTGTTTTTAATGACGACTGCCTTTGTACAGTCTGCCCTTTCAGTCGGTTATGTGGTTGTTGTTCACCACCATGTGCCGCTCAGCAGCAATAAAATTGTTTGCTATTAAGCGAGGAATGAACTTGTGACGACCCACACTCTATATTTAGAAGAACGCGTTACAAATAAAACGTTCGTAAAAGGATATTCCATGCAATTATGATTGTTTTTCAACTGTTTTGAAAAGGCATATTAAAAGCCCAAACAAGCACTCCTGTTAAATCACCAGTATAGAAGCTAGTTCACATCCAAAACATCTGGCTTCCCCGATAAACACTGACACTTTAAATTTCTTATATGTCATATATCACAAAATGCATTAGCTTAATGATGACCCAGATGTTAAAGAAATAAATAAATACAAGTGAGAAAGGGGGACCGACTTCCTAGAGTAACGAGGAAAACTGGGCGCTATATTGTGGTGACCCAGCTTCAACGAAAGCACTCGAGATAAGAAAAAACAGCATACAGTGCACATCATAACTTATGTGCCTTCTGTATTCACAGGCACTGAGAGGTATTTTTGACCATTAACAGCCATACTGTCCAGTACCATTCTCGTCTTGACTCAATGAAACTTGAGCTTAAGTTTCAGTCTATTACGGTTTCTATTCTATTCTATATGTTCTTTGTCTAAGAAGTCTCATTCAGGTTTTCTAGTAATAATGACGCTGGATATAAGGGTAGTTAATTGATTACTCAAATATGTGGAGGACTAAGTGTGTCTTATGTTACATGTCATTATGACACGACGTAAACACCGCCAAATGGTGGGATATATGTTCTTAATGACTAGCTGCGTTACGTAAGCTAATTTAAATGAGTGCTCAATAAATACGTCTATTCATTTAGTATTTTCTTCTGGAGGAAGGCTCCTTCGTATCGCGAGTAGAAAAGTCAGCATAGTCATTGAATTTTTTGTAAGGAAAGATAACTCATGCGTCAAAAACATGCTGCGTGCTTACGAGCATCGGTTTCCTTTCCACTGCTAGGCTGTGGTCCACAATTACATAGTTTACACTTTTTTAGCAATTCTCTAAAACATCGAAGTCTTGCCACCAATGTGTTCGTCATTATTTTGTTGATAAACGTGGTGTTTTACTCTTATCTTTTTATGACTGGCACTGACGCTGAAACATTTGGTGAAATTTCACCAATAAAATAAGGGTGATTGTTTCATCATCAAGGCTAGTTCTTCATAAATGTCATATAGTTTTCGAAAGAGATTTCGGTATAAATAGTCCCTGAACGAATTGGTCTGATGGTATTTACAGCTGTTCGCTTACTTTGAATTTAAATGGAAACTGAATTATAATCGCAACAGAACATACCTTTCAGGCTTTCAATGTAGACAAAAAAAAACAATGGAGATAGAGGAAATGTGGAGGAGGAGGCTTTGGCAACACTTTTGACCCTGGGGAAGATTAACGTGCCACTAAATTCACCTGTGTAATCCGGTATCTTGCAAGCTCAGTAGCATAGTGTGATAGGTGGCGGTATCTCTGGGGTGGGGGAGTTGTGTTGCTACACGTAGTGTTAGCGTGGCACTTCAGGCCGGCAATTACTCCACAGGATGTCTGTACCTCCCTTTAGTTCCTCCTCCCGGAAGAACGGGTGCTTCCTTGCCATCTGAAGGGTTCTAGTTCTTCTGTAGACACCCAGTACTTCCAGAGTTCTCAGCAGTACATGGCTATACCGGCTCAGCGCAGTGGTGACGACAGAAACGGCGAATCCTGCGTGGTTAGTGGCGTGACAGAGAGTGTTGCACACAGATCTTGCGATGTATAATTGTGACGATTTACAAAGCCTCGAAGCGTCCTTGTCCCGACTGGCTGGCCTGTCATTTTCTCAATAGTGGCGTCGCGTTCATCGACGCGACAAAACCTAAGGTCGACTACATTTATTGACGCTGTTGTAGCCCATCTGGTGATGATAAAACGAAGAAGTACTTTCACAGACGAAAGAGAGGGGAAACATTAACGGTATAACGAGGAAACGAAGCGTGCTATGCGTGCAAAATGAGTCCATAAATAAAACAAAAATCTCGGAGCTTGCGCGACCCTCCACGCCTGTTTCTGATTTAGTGGTTCAACAAACAAAGAAAGACGCGCGCAAGGCCGTTGCATGCTCGTGTTTCTGGGTCTAAAGGGCACGCTAGCTTTGACGTCATTAGTAACGAGGCAGACTCGGGACATAGGTTGCCTGTCACGACCACGCTCGCAGCACTCTTTCTTTTTTAAAATATTTTTTTTCTGGTTCTGGCACACTGGTAGCGTCAGCCAGCGTCGGTCAGTCGCTAGCGTTGCACGTGCTTCGACGTTGACGCCTACAACGTCAGCGAGCGCAGCCGCCATCACCGGGCGCGAGCATAATTACGTGATTCCCGGGTCTTGCCCCTGCAGTTGTGAGAGTAGGCGTTTCGTGCTGAGCGTATACAGGAGGGCGGCACACATCGAGCTCGCTTAACTCGTGGTTTAACTCGACCCTGAGCAAAGCAGGGAGCCGCCGATGATCTATGGCGCCGACGGCGACCTCACGTGCGCTCCCGGCATACCTGTGCACTCTTGTGCCCCCGTTTTAATTATCGACTCGTTAGGGGCTTGTCAGTTATTAGCCTTAGCACTCGCGGCGCCAACTCTGCAGTCCACGCCGAGAAATCTGTGCAGCGTCGGGTAAGAAGGGTGGCTTGCATAGGCGCTTACAACTTCGCATAATAAAGCTTTCATACTATCCTCCAATAAAAGAGTGCACGGTCAAAACACCAAGCGCTCGAGAATGAGCCGAAAGGCTGTGCGTCGTGCTTGTCAAGCGCGCTGAACGAATTGCCGGTTGCTTCCATGACAGGCGTGAGTTCTGATCCGTTTCTGTAGCTGCCTAAATTGTCGCTAACTACTGAGAAACTGAATAAAATAATTATGGGTGCTCCGAGCACTAACAAAATGAGTAAGAATCCTGCAGAGCGTCTTTCGTTCGAGCGCATGTCCAACATGACGCAATGTCCAAGGTTGAAACTTCATGAGGAAGAAGCAGTCATGGCTACAAACATAAAATGTGGTTGCGGGCAGTAACTTTTGCAGATTATGTGTGTCGATGTTGTTCGAGATGGACGATAGGGTCATATGGGTGATACCTGATCCAGGTATACTGCGTTGATGAAAACAACGACAGCAGGCGGAAGGGGGGGGGGGGGCAATATCGTTAAGTTGTGAACTATAGATGAGAACCGCGTTTTCTCAGCTACATTCGACGAAAGTATCAACTCGCACAATGTTGCACAGATTTCAAAAAGGCCCTGCTCACACACTTTCGCGTTCCTCGCATATTCGGCTTCTCCGTGGCCCGTGTGGGTGGGTGTGTAGAAATGAATCTACAAAATCGCCTGTGTGACGTAATTCTTTGCTGCAATTATGAAGTTCACTTCAGACGAGTTATGCTAATTACGTTAAATCAAAATAAAATATATTATCCGTGCCGCTGGCGTCGTTGAATAACCAAGCAGGCTATACGTGCAGACCTCGTGGCTCGGGGTGTTTCCTCCATGTACTGTTCCAACCTACTTAGAGTTGCAATCTGTCCGCGCACTTTTAAAATGGTCGGGCTGACTAAAACGCAGTGGCAATGTCAAATCGAGTTACGTTTGTTTCCAGCGGTTATGATAGGCGTGAAGTGCATGAGCGTGCTAGCCCAGGTGAATCACTTTCATTCCAAGGGGGATGACGCAAAGAAGGGATAAACGTCTTTAATTTTACTGCATATTCGATCGTTGTTTCATTTCGTTTGTACAATCAATAACACGTGAACACTGAGAATTGACCACTTTCTAATGAAAGTTCTTCGCAATCATATTTTATTTCACTTGATTGATTATACTCCCAGAAGCGGAGCGTTGCAGAGGGGGGTTATATCAAACAATAATACAATTAGGTGAACATAATAAAAGAAAGCATTCAGCGAAATAAACACAGTATAAACTAGTTAGTTACTTCAAATTGAAGTGATCCGTAAATACACTTTCGAAATGGTCGGGCCGACTAAAACGCCGTGGCAACTTCAAGTCGAGTTACGTTTGTTTCCGGACGTTACGATAGGCAGTAATGTCTGCAATGAGAAAAGGAAGATTGTTCCGATCCTCAGAACTCCTAAAGGGAAAATGGTGTTATTGAAAATGGAAGTCCGTGACGCGTGACCATACATACTGGGGAAGAGACATGATGTTATAGTGTAATTACCCATGATGAAATATGTTTATTTGGGCGTAAAATGTGGTTTGCACACCTAGCTAAGAGCGGGGCTTGGATTTAGATGGAATGTGAAAACGACTAACGTCCTCTAATTATACATAGTTTTGCGTATGTGTATGTGTGTGTGCGTGCGCGCGCGCGCGTGTGTGTGTGTGTGTGTGTGTGTGTGTGTGTGTGTGTGTGTGTGTGTGTGTGAGAGAGAAAGAAAGAGGATACTTACCGCGCACATCTATCAAAATATTCTGGATGGTTCAGCGGGACAGCGCAGCAGGCTTCGACGTTGCTGGTGATTCGTAGGAGCATTGTCGCACTTCTACTACGGAACTTGCTTGCACATGTCGCGCGCACTATCTGTGCCTGCGTACAATGCCTTGTCGTGACCCCTGGACATCAATGTAAATGCTTGCGTTGGTACACCTACACTATGGTTCACCTGACCTCATAAATTGGATATTTGATACGTCTATTGGTGTTCTCTTGCTTAGTCTTTCATGCAACAACAGCGATTCGGTTAGGGTAAGTATGATACAACGTAGAAATATCTTACGTGACCATAAAGCACTTCTACGACCTGCGCTCCCCTTTGGATCACTGCCGAAGAAAGCGCGGAGATATAGGTAACGTATCTTCTTTCACCACGCGCTTTCTGCTCAGTGGTGCAGTAAACACAGAGAATGAAATGAGTGGTCTACGCGAATGACCGAGGTGACACGGAGACAGCGTATGTCCACATAGAGGCCCCTGGCAGTTCGGCAGTGTTCCGCCCTTAATGAAGAAAACTAAAAGTTGTTTGCACGCGCTGATGTGGGCCTATACGATAACGTGTGTCTGTACGTACGTGAATTTGTGTGTACGCAGCTGGCATAGCTAGGCAAGGACAGGTCTTCTCCGCTTTCTGTCGTGTTTGGGATGCACTGGCGCCTAACACGGGAAGGGTGTTACACGCGACGTTGCCCATGATCAACACGGTCTGACCAGCCGGCTCCGAGCACCGTTGCTAATCCTTCCGCCGGTCAAAAGGAAAGAATATTCTCGCGCTCTCGCGTTGAGATGGGCTCTGGCTTTTTTTTTTTTTCTTGGGTCACTGTTGCTTTTTTTTTTCTTCTCGACCACTAAGGGTCCAATGTGTTCTTCGGGTCGCTGCCTACGTGGGTGCACATCTTCTCTTTCGCTGGCTCGACGCGCGAAGGCACCCCTGATAGGATTACCGGCCTGTCCTCTCCTGTCCGTCCATCTCCGACTTGAGTGCACAAGCACCTCCAAGCCTATGGCTAAGACCTCTTGCGATTTTGTTTTGTTTCTTTCCATCCTCGCTCGGCCCGCCTCGTCTTCGACTGTGTCCATTTCTCTTCCTCGGCGGCTCCTATAACTTATGGAGGAGATCTCTCGCTGTGTTTGCTTGGGCACGTCTACGTGGGCATTGACACAGACGGCTTGCTTGTTTTGCCTGCAATTTCGCAGTAACCAGAGTATTTTTTTTTCTTTTCACGACACGTATCTGCACTTATATGCCCTTCTTTTGCATCGTGTTTCTTTCTCAGAAATATTTTCAAAGTACTCATTCTGTTCCTACGGCCACGACGTCACGCTATCACTTGAGTATTATGGCGACATAAGGAACACGTTATTCTCTGAATTTATCTTCCTCATATGCTTTCTTTTTTTTTAAACAGTAAGGTATCCAAGAAGATGCTTGCAAAGTGGTTTGAAACTCACATGGAGAACGTTACAATGCTGGAGGGAACGAAGGGTAAACAGATAGAAGAAAGAGGGTCCAATGGAGAGGCCGCGATCACAAGATGAGTACCTGCACTAACGAACTCCAGATATCTCTTTCTCTCACTTTTGCTACCTCCAGCACTGAAGAGAGACGGATGCCAGCCGCTCGTGGTAATGAGCGTATTCAACTTCTTTCTTTTCGGGAACCATTCATGACTCCCACAAGTCTGTCTCTGTGATGCGGAAACTTATATGTAATACTATTAACATGAAGTTCCTACATTATATTAGTACAGTTTCATGTTTCACAATTACAAGCACCTATTCGTTAGTGCACCGCTATTTCATAAACACGTGCGACATGCGTGTTTCTTGGGAATAAAAATGTCTAACTAACTCACTCACGCATACGTTATAAACACGCATCTCAAGTGGCCTGAATGTGTTTTATTAAAATGTTCACTTTAAATTACGTTCTGCCACTCTTACGGCTAAAGACGAGCCGGCCCACGCCACCCTTCTGCGAAAAGTCTTCTGGGTGTTTCAGTGCGGAAGTTTGTTCCTGGGGCATTCACCTGTAAGTTAGCTTCTTGCCGAACGACCTATGGCACCCTAAGCCTCACTGACGCGCTCGCTCATCACTCGTGCGTTATGGCTAAGCCACAGCATTCCGTTCTGTTACGTCGCCTACATAAGAGTGCACTGTAGCATTCAACGACTCGACTGCCTCCTAAGAACGACTTCCTTAAAGCTCACCTGTTGAGAAGGAAGAAAATCTAAGCAAACAGCTATCCGACGCAAGAGCTTCCAGCATGAGCCAGAGCACCGCAAACACTCAGTCTTCTCGCAAGACAGCGACGGGGACCGGCACGTCTGTAATTATGAATAGGACTGACGGAACGTGAGCAGGGAAAGACGGAAAGATAAGAATCAAGTAAATACCTTATACGAACGACGAGGACAAATATTGGTCACCGAGATTAAATTCCATGGCTCCTTCTCCAGCCTTTTTAAAACATTTATTTCTCCCTCCAGCCTTCTCCTTTTTTTTTTATACGCTGATGCTGTCGGCCTGTTTTCTACCTTGCGATGCAGCTACATCATGCGTTTGCTTTAAGGAGTATGGTTGCGATGGTCGTGTTTACAGAATTTGGTTTATTATTATTTTTTAACCATCGCTCTCTTTGAGGTCTTGATGGCGAGTTCGGGTAAGACAGGAACGTTAGCTTTCCTCTAGATTAGGGCAGATGTGTGCTCTTCGAAGTAGGTTACGCCTGAACTTTGAGGTTTGGCTCTCGTGTGCGATGCGGTGAATACTCTTTGATACATCCGCGCGTTTAATTTTTTTAAACATTAACGTTGTGCTACCACACAACGACCTTAATAATGTGGACCCGTGGGGAATGGCCGGGGCACGTGTGTACTTTGGTACGTGCTCGGGTATACTCAGCTTTAATGTAATCCTTTGAATATCTCCACATCTCCGTAAAAGCCTACTTAAACTTTTCGCTCGTGTGCTATTTTGCTCTCGTTGCGAAGATGTGCACTTCGCTTTTTACTTCACAGTGCCAAATAAATTCAAAGCTGAAAGAATCTAAGATTCTGATTTCTTCGCTTGCATAGCTTTTTTTTTTTCTTCCTGAAACCATCTGCAGATTGGTCACCACAACCTCTTTCAGGCGACCATTTCAGGTGGCTCTTCTCCGTCTGCATATCTCTTCCCGCGAAATTCTCAAACATCTTTCTTGCCTGTGTTTCGTACGCGTATATCGTGATTCGCCCGTACATTCTTCACTTCTAACGTGCAGGAATCGGTAAATTGAATGCAATGTGCTTTTCTGGCAGCATCAAATTCGAATTCGAATAGACGACGTAATAAGGCATACGAGGGTGGGACATAACCGCATTAGTGTGCATTTCTGTATTTTGATCACGACATTTAGGCATCTTTTATTATGTGCTGATGGGCTATAGCTCGTGAGCCATGATTTTCTAAGAAGCAGCGAATAGGACAAAAAAAAACACGCACACATAGAAAGACGCAATCACGGTGTTTGTGATTGCATCTGTTATGTGTGCGTGTTTTTAGTGTCCTCCTGTGCACTGCTTTGTCGAGAAAAAAAAGGATAGAATGTGTTGTTAACCTCGTCTGGTTGGTGTTCATTTATCTTCAAATGTGCGCTTACTTAACAGAGACACGGGATGAATAAAATAAAGCACGCAAGACGTCGACCACTCCACGAATTGTGTCCGGTACTTTGTTCATCCTTACAAGTAAGCGTACTGTTGAAGATGTATAACGAGTTAGAACGCCATTACAGACAAAAGCAAGATGAAGTTATCGCTTTGCTATTTTACCGCTTCGCAACTCGCACTCACATCTCCCAATAGCGCAGGACTCATGGCCGAGTTTTTTTGTTGCAAAACTACTTGTGTTTAACAAAGGGTAGATGCTGCGCGTACGTATAAATATTCTTAAACGCAACACGTGTGCATATAGAATGAACTTTCTCAACATCGTAGACGTAAGACCATTCATGGCCGTCTCCTTCTTGGAGATACAGATTTCAGTTTTGATATAAAGTGGGAGGTCCTAAGGTTTCTGACGAATACTGTAGTTATTGGGGTGTTTATGGTGCGCCCATTTTCATTCCACTATTTCTTTAACAATGAAACGTCTTGTGCTATTCGCAAACACCTTGATGTGTACACGAGTACATAAAATTGTCAAGATATATGAGCGGGTATGTGAAACAAAAATAGGTCAAATCCCACAACTCCCCCCTGCTGCTGGTCCACTACAATGAAGAAGGTGACAAACGGATGCGAACGACAATTTAGTTCTCTAGACACGTGTAGCCACTCATTTACAAAAGTTTTATTACACCGTGGAAATAACTAGTAATCACGCCGTGGCTGCATGTTGCAGCTTCTCTTAAGCATGTGGCCATTACCCTGAACTAGAACGAGAGAATGCAAGAGAACGGGAAAGGTAACAGTGGCTGCGAGAATACACCGAAGTAATGGAAGCACCGTGCGTACGAAGACGTGCCTGTAGATCTATGAAAAGTGTGAACGCTTGGCTTCTGCGTGAGTTTCCGTTCCTTAAGTTCCGACACCTCTGTTGTGGTTGTGGTCGTCTGTAATTTGACTCGAACTTATCTGCGCTGAAAAACAGCCTAAAGACCACCTAGCATCGCCTAGCTTAAGCATTGCCCCCTGAAACAACTTAGAAATACTCAAGCATCGCCTGGCTGAAGCTTATAGCAACAAGCTAGAAACAATCATATTAGACTTCAGAATGATCTAGTTTCGTTGTTTCAAGCCTTGCGGGACTTAGTAGAAGCTTCGCCAACCTTTTAAGCGACCTCGCGTTTTACTTAGCAACCACTTGTGAGAACAATTGTGTTAGCCCACGTGAGTTTCTGTTAAGCATCAGCTGGGTATTCTTGCGTAACTCTAGCCTCCTGTTTGTTGGTGAATGATGGCCGATACCATAATAATCATATCTTTGTATTGTGTATTGCCCTCCCAGCGGTCAGTTCTCAGAAATAAATCTCACGTTTGTTTGTCATTGTTTGCATAAAAAACCGATTCTACGGTTTGGGTTTGGGGCTGCCATAGTAGGCTGCTAACGTTGCCGTTTGTATACTTAACAACAAAACTAACCGTGCAATACGGTAGACGCATACGCGTGAAAACGGCTGGACATATTGTCAACGGTATACGGTTGGGGCATTACACGTCTCATGACTTCATAAATTCACATCGCGACATACCGAATTAGAAAAACATTCGATTAACAGCGCAAGATGGCGGTGCCCTTGTGTCCCCATGTGTCTTGTGTAGAACGGTCCATACCTGGACTCACAACTTGCTCCATCTTCTTTCTCTTTTCAGACTGACGGTGACTGCCAGCTGCCCAATGGATCTCAGATATTTCCCGATGGACAGACAAGCGTGCACTATAGAGATAGAAAGTTGTGAGTTCTACTTCCCTCTATTTTTCTTGATAGAATAGTGTTGCCACGTGATTGATGATGTCTTGTGCAGCTGAAAAAAACGAGACATCACCAGTGTCCGAATCAATCGTATACACTCTACTTCATCGACGCCACGTGAATTCCACGGAGAATGCATTTTGCTTGAAATTGGTCGACATTCTTCGACAAACTTGATTTTGTTGTCGTTTACGTTTCGTTTCGTCAAAAACGAGCACCGTTTAGCCTGGCGTTCGTCTTAAAAAATTAGAAAACAACAAAACCTGTCTGAATATTGATTGATTGATTGATTGATTGATTGATTGATTGATTGATTGATTGATTGATTGATTGATTGATTGATTGATTGATTTTGTTATTTATCGATACATATATTCGTTAATCTAACTTGCACATCTGTGAGAAAAATAAAAACAAGAGATCAGCATTCTATCTGATCTGAATACACTGAAAGGTATATTTCATCATATTGGAATGCTCAACATCTTTTTCTCAATGCAGTTAAACGGCAGTTAAAAAGAGTACTTGCTCACGTTATCATCTGTGTAAATCAAGCACTTGGAGGCGTGTTTCGCGACAATATTCTAAAAGCACTTCCTGGTTCCTTAGTACGAATACAGAAGAATGCGTTTTCTTTTCCATTTTTAGGTGCAGAGTATTTTTAGCCCCTGACCTCATATCAATGCGTGCAATTGTGCTTAAAATAGCAAAACAGTTATAAGAGGGGGCTACAGGTCAAGGCAATAAAATAAGGGGGAAACTTGGGAGACCCTAAAGCTTCGCCTTTAGGAGTTGAACCTGATAGTGAAACCTGGCCCCTAGTGCACCCTTGAACCGCTAAGTGCATACTTATTCATATGTTTTGTTACATACACACGCACGAAGACAAACACGCACACAGTAGATTGGACCAGCGCACGCTATTATCGCCGAATGGGCACCTTTTCGTCGCGACACTTGTCGAACAAAATGCTTTAAAAAGGCCCTGAAGCACTTTTTGAAGTAACCATGGAATGAATTCACTAGAAGAGCTTATTGCCTCACGATTTCAATGACGCAAAAATTTTAAGAATCCGTTCAGTGCGAGTGTATTTACAAAGGTTTGTCGCATGCTGCAATTGCATTATATCTTCTCTCGATCGTCCCGACAAAAACGCTGTAAGCTAAGCAGGGAGGAGTGGCAGGGCGAAGAAACTACCGCGATTCATGACTTTGAGCACTTTTTTTTTAATGCCTGGTTTTCTCAGTGTGATCGCGTGCGCACGCGTGGGCAAGTAGTGGTCTCCCGCGGCTATCTCGGTAACTTGATTTTTCGGTCACAGACGCACAGACGATGTTTCGCTCACAACCAATGGGGCCGACGCCGGCGGTGGGTTTTCTGCGACACGAGCTCTTTAACGCTATCGCGTTAAAAGGGCGGGCCATGGCGTCACAAGTGAATGTCTCCTTCCTCGACACGGGCTTTGAGCTGGCTGCACGTTTGGAACGCCAGAGCGTGCTTACCCGTGAACGCTGCAGCTTCGCCGAAGGAGTGAAGCCCAACCCCACGTACGCGTTTCAACGCGTCAGCATGCGATGAGCTTTCACCCTATATCTACCTCCTTCCTCTGAATGGAGAGAGTGTGAAGCTTTGTGGCCTCTCCATTCTTAAAAGCGCGTGCTTAGGGAGAGGGCATTCCGCACGCTGACGCACTTTGAGTAGTACGTGTTGGTTGCGAAACTTTATTGAGGTCCTGCAAGGCGCGCGTCAGCGCGCAGCGGGCGACTCCCACGTCGGGACCGTTAGGCCAAGCCTATCGGCCGCTCCGCGGGCCTGCTGGACGGCCCAAAGTTGGTCGGCCAGGAGGGAGCTGCGTAGCGCCGCCTCCCACCTGACCGATGTAGTGTTGGGTTAGTGTACTTTGCCTTGCACTCCCAGAGCATGTGCGCCAGCGTGGATACATCCCCACATGCGGGGCAAGCGTCATTGGGGAACACGTCAGGATAAATAGCGTGAAGGGATCTCAGGTTAGGGTACGTGTCGGTCTGCAGTAGTCTGAGCGTAAGGGCCTGTGGCCTATTAATATTTGGATGAGGGAGTGGATATAGTCTCCGCGCGAGGTAAAAATATTTTGTTATTTCGTTGTACGTGGCAGGCGCGTCCCTGTTTTTTGCAACCCCGTTGGCCCCGAATCGTTGCCCGGAGCCCGCGCGGTCGGTTAGTGCGCGCGCGGCCTCGTGGGTAGACTTGTTGAGGTTGGGGGGAGCGCTTTGGACCTGTCCGACATGTGCAGGAAACCAAATCAGTACGTGGTGCTTGATGCCGTCGCGGCCACCACTTTGGAGCACGCGCAGGGCTTTCTTGGAGATTACACCGCGCTCGAAAGCGCGAATAGCTGACCTAGAGTCACTATAGATGACCTCCCTTTCACCTTCCAGGATGGCCAGGGCGATGGCCACTTGCTCGGCAACCGTCGGATCGTCAGTGTGAACCGATGCGCAGTTGGTGATTTGTTGTTTGGAGTCAACGACGACTGCGGAGAAGGCGCGGCTCCCACGGTACGCGGCCGCGTCGACAAAACTGACGGCGTGCTCCTCACTGTGAATCTGCTTGAGAAGAGTGGCAGCTCTAGCCCGTCGCCTACCACGATTGTGCTCGGGATGGACATTCCTCGGTATCGGTGCCACGGTGATGAGGTCACGAATCTCATGGGGCACCTGTCTCATCTTCTCGTCCACTTCAGCCGGAGAGTGACCGAGCTCTCGGAGTATATGTCTGCCGGTCTGGGAGCTCGAAAGGCGCGCGAGCTGGGCCCGCTCCTGCGCTTCGGCAATCTCCTCCAACGTATTGTGTACTCCGAGCTGGAGCAGGTGCTCGGTGCGCGTCCTGATCTGGATACCGAGGGCCCGCTTGGTAATCTTTCTGAGCAAGACGTTGATCTTGTCACGCTCAGCACGCTGCCAATTGTGCATGGCCGCGACATATGAAAAGTGGCAGAGCTCAAAGGCATTGACCAGGCGGATTAGGTTGTCTTCCTTGAGGCCTTGGTAGCGGTTGGCCACCCGCCGAACCAGCCGAACCGCGTTATCCGTCTTGGCGGCGAGCTTGAGTATAGTCTTGCCGTTGGAACCATTGGACTCGATGGTCATGCCGAGGACCCGAATGGAGTCAACTCTGGGTATTGCACTGCCATCTCCGGTGTAGAGCTTGATATCACTCTTCGAGATCGGCTGCCAGTTTTTGGGCTTGGGCCCTCGCCTAGTGGGTTGGTAAAGGAGAAGCTCGGACTTGCTTGGGGAACACCTCAGGCCTGTGGGACGGAGGTAATCTTCCGTGGTGTCTATGGCCTCCTGCAGGGAGCGCTCGACTTGCCCGTCGCTGCCACCTGTGCACCAAATGGTAATATCGTCCGCGTAAATTGTGTGGTTAATGCCTTCGATACATGAGAGCCTCTTGGACAACCCGACCATGACAAGATTGAACAGGGTGGGCGATATCACTGACCCCTGTGGCGTGCCACGCGATCCCAGCTCGATCTCCTCGGACACAAGGTCTCCCACACTGAGGGTGGCTCTCCTACGGGTCAAGAACGATTTGACATATTTGTAGAATCTGACTCCAAGGCCGAGCTCAGCAATCGACCGCAACACGAAAGAGTGAGCAACATTGTCGAAGGCTTTCTCTAAGTCGAGGCCGAGAATGGCCCGCATGTCTCGAGTGTTGCAGTCGATGACTTGGTGCTTGAGCAGCTTCATAGCGTCTTGCGTCGAAAGCTTGGCCAGAAAACCAATCATGGTGTACGGGTAGAGCCCATTGTCTTCCAGGTACCGAGTCAACCTATTGAGGACCACATGCTCGGCTACCTTTCCCACGCAGGATGTGAGTGAAATGGGGCGCATGCTGTCCAAGTTGGGTGACCTCCCCGGCTTAGGAATGAGCACGGTGTGCGCGACCTTCCACGGGTCGGGTACCTCGCCGCTCTTCCATGCCTCGTTGATGACCTCGGTGAGGTAGTCGATTGACCGGTCGTCCAGGTTGCGCAGGGTCTTATTAGTTATGCCGTCGGGGCCCGCGGCAGACCTCCCATTGAGCCCGTAAAGCGCCTGCCGAACCTCTTCGTGGCATATCTCGGCGTCCAGTTCATTGTTGGCCGGTCCTGAGTACTCGGGGTACGTTGTTGCGGGGTTCGAGTCGACAGGGAGGTACTTTTGCACCAGCTGCTTCAAAACCTCCTCTTCTGAAGAGGACTGCTTGGCTTCGTGCATGGCTTGCGCTAGTACGTTCCGCTGGTTAGTTTTGGTGTTAGTCTCGCTGAGCAGGTGCTTGAGGAGGTTCCATGTCTTGCCATTACGCATCTGGCCATCTACCGAGGTGCACACCTCGTCCCACTGCTGCTTGGAGAGGACGCGACCGTGCTCCTCGATGGTCTTGTTTAGGTCGGAGATTTTCTTGCGCAACCTGCGATTGAGGCGCTGGCCTTTCCAGCGGGCGAGAAGTGACTGCTTGGCCTCGAGCAGGTGGGCAAGGCGGCTATCCATTTTTTCAACCGGAAGGTCAGTACTAATATTCTTGGTGGTACTTATGACGTCCTCTCTGAGCTGGCTAATCCACTTCTGTAGGCTTGGCCTGGTTGCAGGTAGGGGTCGGTCGTTGCGGACTTTGCGAAACTGGTCCCAGTTTGTCCAAGAAAACTCCCGTGCCCTCTTTCGGACCATTAAGAACTGCGTCACCAGGACGTAATGGTCGCTACCTAAGTCAATGTTTGAGTTGGCCCACTGTACATCGGGGAGATTCTTGACGAAGGTCAAGTCGGGAGTGGAGTCTCTGCAGGATGAGGTGCCCAACCGAGTTGGAAAGGCCTTGTCGGTGATTAGAGTCAGGTCCATGTCCGTCGCGTTCTGCCACAGCTCCGCGCCGTTGCTGGTATTGTACGGGTAGCCCCAAGTGTGTTGCGGAGCATTAAAATCGCCCGCCACAACC
The DNA here is from genome assembly GCF_043290135.1 of Rhipicephalus microplus. Taxonomy (NCBI): domain Eukaryota; kingdom Metazoa; phylum Arthropoda; class Arachnida; order Ixodida; family Ixodidae; genus Rhipicephalus; species Rhipicephalus microplus. The sequence continues at coordinate 245,877,383 of NC_134701.1, read as the reverse complement.
AGGGGGTTGGGACCTGCCAAGTTGACGGCCTTCTTTATGAGGGCCCTGAAGCGCTGCCGTCGGTCCTTAGGGCTACTGTACACGTTGAGAAAAAAGATGCTGCTTCGGTCCGAGCTGCGCGGCAGAATCTCGGTCATGACATATTCGGCGCTGCTGGTGGCCATTTTGAGGTCGTGAGAGATGTGTGTGAGCTTGTTACTGACCAAGGTGCAGACGCCCCGGCAAGAGTAGTACGTGTGGCTAGATTTTAATTCGCTGTTTAAAACAGCGAAGTGAGCGAAATGTCAACGCCGAAAGTTAGACGCACATCTATAGAAGAGAGAAGCGGAGGTGAAGCACGATCGAATGCGAGGTAAGCCTCAGCGTTGCAATGCTAAGACGCAAGCCGAGCGCTCAGAAGCGCAGTCGAACAAGCAGCTTCTACTTAAAACAAACGGAAGCAAGCGTCAACAGAGGGGCACGAGTCCTCAGCTATGCTCAGCACTTTCTTCAGCTTTCATGATGAGGAGATCTCACGGTCGTTCTTTCCTTTATTTTTTTCTCATCCTCCCTGCCGTAAGATGTGTAGTACCGGTGGGAGATCCCCGAGAAGCGGATGCATACAATCTAGGCACCTGCCGTCTGCTCCTTTTCTTTTTTTATTGACGGCGCTGCTTGGATGCGCGCTCGAATCACGGAGGTATATCGCACATATTTATCAGGAATGATAAGATAGCTTGCGACGCCTACTCTGTATGCTGCCTGGCTTTCGTCTGCGCGCAGAATTCGGACATTTCCTTCTTCGTATCTTTCTGCTACGTCCATAGCAGCTAGCGTGGTAGGACGTGCCTTTCTGACGAGCCAGGGCGGGAGAATCGCATCGAATAAGCGGCGGCTCGAGCGACGCGCCCGAAGAAGATATTCCGCCAAATCTCGGCTCCAGACAGTTCCAATCTTTGCTTCCTTTATTTCTCGCTGGAAAAGAAAACAACAGTAACGCGAGCACTTCGCTCATCCTTCAGAATAGAATGCAAACTACGGTGCTCATCCTTTCTTTCTGTCTTCAAGGTACTGGGTCTGTCCTTGCGTACGTCTCGCTGCGCTCGTTCTCTGTATTATACATACACACCTTCCCACCGACCATCTGCGCGAAAACTTTGCCGAGGATTCCGGCTGTGATTTTCTGTTTCTTCTCTCCTTGCTATATATCGACATTTGTTTTTATTTCTTCCCGCTCGTGCCTGCGCGTAGATATGCAGAACAGGGCTGTTCGCGTATGCGTGACTGGAAAGCGTATTCCGTGTTTGATATTCTCGTCGACAAACATACCCGGCATAAAAAAGAATAACTGGGAAATCAGGAAGAGTGACGCGGTGGCCTGGCTTCAATCAGAGCAAACAAATTCCGCCGCGAAAATTTCCCTAATTTGTTATATACACCGTCTTTACTTTTCAACCTTTTTTTTGTATGCAATATAGCTATTCTTTCGTATGTTATGTTTTTTCTGGCGACAAGCGCTTTCTGAGTGTTCGCGTTTATTCGAGTCGCGTTGTTCGGCTAAACTTCGTCGAAGCAGATCCTGTAAGCGTATTTCTTCTTTCTTATTTTTTTTTTTGCATTACGCGTACTATTCGCACGCGCACGGTACAGTTCTTTGCCGTCAAGTTGAATTTGTCTCGCATCAGCTTTCCCCGTTCACCGGGCTAGAATACAAATCACTGAATATGAGGCCTGCTTGAGGGGAGAAGACTTAGCTTCTTCGTTTCGCACAGCTCTGGGTTTCTTTAAATGCTATCAAGATTGTTTTTTTTTTCTGCACCTCTGGATTGTAAGCAATCGCTCAAAAAAGCAAACCTAACTATTGCTTTTGAAAACTTGTTCGCACGTCTCTTTATAAGTGTAACGCAGAATAAAGCACGGCCGTTAAAGGTTGGCATCATATTTTGGTTTCCGGACTGCACAAATGAAATAATGGAAGAAAATCTGGAAATAAGCAAGGAAAGAACGAAACAAAATGAAATAAAGGAACACGGGAGGAATAAAAGAAAGCAAGGAATGAAATAAAAAAAGAAATAAGTGTAAACGCGGCGGGTATTGTTTTTGCGAGACGCGACTTCGGTAATCCCAAGTAACTACAAGTAAACACAGATCTAGTATGCGAACTTGTATTTTATGAGGAGAGTGTCGAGGCAAATGAAGAGGCAGAGCGGTGAGAATAAAGGAATGAAAAAAAAAAGAAAGAAGAAAAGAAAGACAGAAAGAAAAAAAGTTATGTGCCCTCATAAATCTATCTTTTTTTTTTGCATATCTTTCTCTCCAGTGACATTTGTTTTGATTTTTTTTTTGGCGTAAATCTTCATTCAGACAATTTTTTTAGGTGATATAGTAGCGCAGACGTGAAACAGGATCCTCCTCATGACTCAGAAAATTTTAAGGCACCTAGCACGCGACGAAAACGAACAGATTATATTAAAAACGGCATTAGGACTTGACTTGAATTGAGGCACCGTTTTGTAAGTTTTACTTCAATTCGCGTGGCATGATTACTGCAATATTTATCCCACCACTTGAATGCTTGTGCGAGGCGCCCCCTATATTCTCGCTTCCGAAACGGAAGCGATGATAGCACATGGCTAAGCAAGACCTCCGAGATCACAGGAAGCTGGGGCAATGACATTTCCTCGAAAAACTTCTTTGGTACCATTTTCATCGCAAATGTGGCAGTAGTTTCCACGCACATAGCTACCGCAAAATAACAAAATGAACGTTTTGATTTCCCAAGTGTACGAATTTAACAGGCCAGATTGAGTACACTCTTACCTGTTTTCCTCTGAACGCTACTACTACTACTACTACTACTACTACTACTACTACTACTACTACTACTACTACTACTACTACTACTACTACTACTACTTACCTGTTGTACTCTTTATGAACCATTACAGAAGGATTAATACTTAAACTCAGCTCTACTATTATTTCACTACGCATATTAGAAATTACTACACAGGGCACCACACATTACGCAGAATTGAATTTCATTGAGTCGCTTTACCGCATGAATTGCTGAAACTTCATTCACATTCATAGTACTAATAGTTTTTTTTTTTTAAGTCAGAATCACACAGCCAATTGAACTAGACTTCGTTATAGCTGCTTTTTTGATTGAATGAGTGAAATCACTGACAATTTTTGATTGGAGCTTTTCGCAACATGTAACGTTATGGTAACACACTGATCGAAAGTACATAAAAGGTTGTGTCTGAAAAGAAATCCGAGGCAAATCTGAGTGAATCAGCGCTTGAGGACTGACAACGTCAGTACTGGATTCTCGCTTCACCTTCACAATTTGCAGTTACAAAGTTTCTGATAGGCATCTAAAAAAATCAAATCTACGTGTTTCACATGTACGATCCTCGAAGTTTTTGTAGTCAGTTTTTTTTTTTTATGGTCACTCAACTAAAGCACAAAAAAAACCACTTAGCCTCTCACGTTACTGCGCTATTCAATATATATTATCAGTGAGGTTTGATTACACTAGCAAAAACTCGGGTGCTTTCACCACAACGTGCGCAAATATATTTCTTCACTAGAGCATCTTAGCGCTATTCTTCCGTTTACGCGCTAGATGCGTGGATGAGCCCACCGCAGCTTTGTATTGATATCCCTATTAAGAGGGATACTGCTAAACAACTGATGTTTAGTTCATCTTGTAGACACCCATCTCACTTTTATTCAAGACCTGCGGGGCGTCGACTTTTCGGGCCGCTATGTCTTCTTTACCAATTCTTAAAGCACCAGAAAGAAGAATGGGCAGCGGGCGACTCCTCACACACAAGCGCATTCCACGCTGCTTCGCCTGCAGCACACCTATTCCTAGTTCCGCAGCCAAAAAATCGAGCTCATTTACGGCGTTTACGTATATCCCTGCGCATGGTACTTCGATCTCTGAAAGGGCTTGCATGTGTGAGTTAGGTTTAATAGAGGAGAGGGTTGTTGCAGAGGAAAGCATGGGGCAAGGAAGGCGGCGTATACAGTCAGCGGATTGTGATGTATGGTGAGATCATCGACGATACTGGTTCGCCAAAACATCCTGCCTCGTTAGGGGCGCACAATTTTGTCATTAGCGATGCGAAGCAATCATCTTCGAAGCAGCATCGCTAATTTCTAGATCTGCGAAAGAGAAAGGAATGAAAATATTCACACCACCAGTAGCTCGTTTCTAGCATTCATTGTAAAGTAGCACTGACAAAACGTGTTTGGTGTTGGTGAGCAGATTTGGCGTCATACCTGCCTACGAGGGGCCGCTGCTTTTTTCTGACAAAATATAGGGGAGGGTGATAGAAAGGGAAATGGGAGAAAAGGCGGGGTTCGCACGTGCCAGTTAACTGCGCGCGCCTGCCTGCAGCGTCATCACGCCCCCTGCTTCGTGTAGATGCGAGAACGCTGTCGCTGTAATTGGTGTGTCTCGAGCCGTGACTGGGCGTTTAAAGAACACGGCCCACTCACGCGTGCATACCCTTGACCCTTGAAAGAAAAATGTGCCGCGTCATTAACTAAACTCAAAGAATGTCGCAACTACCAGCCGGCGGGGGCAAGCTTGACGATGAAATTTTCGCTGCCACCGCTTTTCATCGTCGTCGACGCGGTAAAAAAGATGTTTCTCGTTTATGTCGCTGATGTTTTAAATTCCCGCAAAATAAAACGGAAATAAGTGTTCGGTTGCATCAGCACAACTGTGATTTGTGCAGTGTTGTACATCAATAATTAGCCTACTCTTTTTTTCTTTGCTTTGTAAGTCAAACGTGCTCTTTATTGAAGCTGTCGAAAAGTCGCTCCTCGCTAGGCCTGCGTCATGGTGGCCTGCGTTAACATGATTGATGCTTCGGGGTTCTTTTCTCTCTTATTTTTCAATTGCTTAAACACTGTGCAGCTGTAAAAATCCCGCGAAACCCTTTATTTTTATCATTCTCGTTGGAGACCATGGACAAGAACAGTAGTTTGGCAGGAGCCGTAGTTCTTGTTGAGCTGGGAGCGAAGAGTAAGTCTGAGAGAATGGGTAAGTGCGGGCCGCAAATTGAATTTGAGCTTGACGCATATGATGGAAGACTTCGTGCTGCCGTCAACCGAACCTCGCGCATTGTCTTATGGCTACTCGAAATTTCGTTGCTGTAAACATAAAATTTTTTTATTTCTCTTTTGTCTAACAATAAACCCAGTTTGCTTAGCATGCATAGATAATACTTTGAAAAATACGTCATTGTTATATAATTTACTGAAGCCTCAAAGTCACCTCTACATTTCCAGTTCTTTATAAAGTTTGAAATCTATAAGCAAAGATACAAAATAAATTTGCATCGCTGCGGCCTTGACGGTAGGCAGGCAGAAGTAGGTCACCTTGGACAGGGATGGGACAATGTGTACTAAAATGACAACTCTTTTTGCAAAATGATGATATATATTTTATAAAGTATACGGAAACAAATTGTACGAATCATTTGTTAAACGAACACAGTTACGCAAAAAAAAAACAAGATATTAGGTCAACCACATAGTAGCATCGCTTTTCTGATTACCATTATATTCGTAATCTTATGTAATGTTTAACTTATTTACAATTTAAATTGTCTTTTTGTCTTTTTAATCTTGCTTTCTAAGGTAATGCCCACTGCAGTTTCTTACTTTCTGTGACGTTGCGCTACTGAGACGGCAGTCGCAAGCTTCAGTCCAATATCACCACAAATCATCCACAAATCGATATAACCACAAATCAAAAGTGAACTCTCATTGGCTTATGCATAAACTAATTGTTTTCTAAACCCTCGCTACCCACCTTACCCCTCTTTCTTCTATCAGTGCGTGCTTTGTGGTGAGTGGTGACTCCACAAATTAAAACACTTGTATTTATATAACTTAGTTTATTTTCACCCGGAAGCCTTTAGGCTTGTCATTGCCAACCTATATTCTAGCTCTCGTGACGTCAGCCGTACTATGTTTCCTCCTACGATTGGCCGAGTCTCACATATTCAAGCTTCTTTCTTTATTAATTTCTTTATTTTTATTTCTTTCTTTTCTTCTTCCTTTATTTATTTTTGTCAGTTACTATCCAACTTTTTTTAAATTTTTTAGAGCAGTTATTAAAAAAAGGAAGTCCCATGATAGCTACAAGCTAAACCAACAACTGAAAGAATGAGCACAGGCGAAATGAGGTGCCGACATCGCCGATCCCGCTCAAACGCTTTCAGAAGCCATCGAGTACAGACGTCCTCGTCGTCTCGACACAGTCTAAGACGAGGCTCTCGCTCTCTCCATTCCGTCACAGGCACCGCATCCGAGGAACTTGGGTTCTATATATGGGCACCGCGACATTTCTCGGAATATGGTAGGGACATGATGGCGAGACATCGAATCGAAATTCTCGGAATGCGTCAGAGCCTTTCTTGCGACACATCATTGTTTCCTTTTTTTTTTTTACGTGCGACCGCTCACACCCAGCGTTGCGAAGATAGCAAAACGGAACAAGTTGAGAGTGTGCTTTTTCTTTTTCTTTGCCTGTTCTCCACTACCTCGCACGACCTGCTATTGTCTTGGTCGGGGTTGTGAAAAGCAGCAAGTGTCAGCTCTATCTAAAAGCACCGTTGAGGCGAAATATTTCAAGGTGATGGAAACCTAAAACAAAAAGCGATAATTGGCGGGAGCTGGTTTTCTAAAAAAAAAAGCCTGGAAAATATTTTTAGCCATTTTCACCAAAAGAGAAATGAAACAAATAAAGGCTTTACATAAAACAAGCCCCCCCCCCCACAAAAAATAAATGACATACTAAAGCAAGTAAATGCCAGATAATTCAAGCAAGGCCTAATACTCTATGTGAAGCACAGTGAGAACAATGTGGACCTTGCAACGAATCAGTGCTAATCGACGCAAAATAATATAGAAACACATCTCTGCTAACTTGTCCGCTTCCTAATCATTACTCAGCAACTATTATTCGTAAACATTGCACCGCACTGCAGTGCTAGCAATTTGCAGGCAGAATTTTAAAAAGCGAATTTTTATAGCGTCATCACTCGCACCGGCCTGCTGCAATCAAGTGCACGAGACAGATATCGCATCGTTCATTATTACTGCGACGGTTGTTATGAGACCAAAACTCGGGTCATGTGAGGTGCGGTACTTGTCCGCCGCCAGTGTCCGTAACCACTGTCGCATGAAATAAGAAAGAAATAATCTAGTACCAAGGACAAAATTAGGCTCCAACTCGGGTCCGCTGTGTGCCAGCCCAGTATTCGACTACTGAGCACAGCCGGTGCTTGGAGCTTGTTCGGCCCCGCCGCGGTGGTCTAGTGGCTAAGATACTCGGCTGCTGACCCGCAGGTCGTGTGTTTTATTCCAGGCTGTGGCGGCTGCATTTCCGATGGAGGCGGAAATGTTGTAGGCCCATGTGCTCAGATTTGGGTGCACGTTAAAGAACCCCAGGTGGTCGAAATTTCCGGAGCCCTCCACTACGGCGTCTCTCATAATCATATGGTGGTTTTGGGACGTTTAACCCCATATATCTATATCTATCTGGAACTTGTTCGTAAACTTTCCTTAGGCCAGCTTGATGTCTGGAAAGGAATCGCGTTAATATGAGTAAAAAAGTGTTTTAGAACATCGAAAGAGCAACGAGGCGTCACACAGTGCGAATAGCGTAATGAGTGGGTCGTCCAATGCTCCAACCCTTTGAAAAAGCTTGTTCTTTATCACCTATTAACTGCGTCCCATACCAAGTACAGGCATTATTTCCCGCCGTCGTCCGCCACTGCATGAACGATTGGCACAAAATTGCTTGCAAGTGTTTAGCGGATACAACACTTCGCAGAAGAATGACGAAAAATGGCATAGCGAATGCCGGTTTACTACCCAGAAATTAATATTTTTATTAATACCATAGTTGGTATCCAGCAAGTGTGCTTGCGCTAGTTACCAGTGAGCCCTGCCGCAGTCGTCTAGTGGCTAAGCTACTCGGCTGCTGGCCCGCAGGTCGCGGGATCAAATCCCGGCTGCGGCGGCTGCATTTCCGATGGAGGGGGAAATTTTGTAGGCCCATGTGCTCAGGTTTGGGTGCACGTTAAAGAACCCCAGGTGGTCGAAATTACCGAAACCCTTCACTACGGCGTCTCTCGTAATCATATGGAAGTTTTGGGACGTTAAACCCCATATATCAATCAATCAATCAGTTACCAGTGAGTATTTAGAAAAGGCTCTGAAAGGCCACTCTTCTAGCTTTCGCTGTGACTCTGCTGCGCCTTCCACGCTGGCCTGGCGTTTTTTTTTTCTTCTTTTGCTTTGTTGTTGTTATATTTTGTTACCCTGCAGTTATACAGGCGGTATTAGAGTATAACTTTCATGCTGCCCAATCATTCCTAATCACAAAGGCTTGCAATTTTTTTTGCTTTGTTTCTATGTGAAAATACACTCTCTTTTATGAACGCAGGTGCTAGTTCTGTAGTAAGCGTACTGTATCACACTTATCTCTCGGTACCGTATTCTTTCAGCAATTCCTATTTTAGAATAGTGTTTCCAAAAGTAAAGAGATTGTCGTATCTTTTCCTTAGTTCTTTTTAAAAAAAATAAAACAAGAGGGTGGCGTAGAGAGAAAAGCCAAACAAAAATATGGTATCATCGCACTTTTCTTGTTTTACACGTGGGAATTTTTTTCGCACGTGTTCTCTGTGAGTGCGGTGTCCCTATTCAGGCGCAAGTGAAGCAACCACCATTAGGTACAATGTACGGAAAGAGAAACTAAAAGAAAGACTGATATAAACGAGGCAGTCTGGCTGTTGGAACGGCGCGAACCTTTTACACTCGCACCAGCAAGGAACGCCGAAGAAGGAAAGCGGTGCCGAAAGTATTGCCAATGTTCTGGCCCTGTGGGAGTCTGCTCTTTTGTTTTTCGAGACTGCGGCGCGGCTACAGCAACCGCTCCGGACTAGTAGTGGCAGCATCAAAACAAGCGCACGCACAAAAATGTGTTAACACAAATAAACAGCAGCGAGTTGTGCCACAAGCCGCTCGCTCAGTTCCGTTCACTTAGCTTCATTCTGAACCAGCCACCGCGTTTCTTTTCTGTGTAACTTATAATTCTGTATTGTATCGAGCTAACTGTGGCGTATAGCCTACGCAGGCGTGTCATGATCTTGGTTGTTTCTTTTTTTTTTCTCTCGGCACAGTGTTTTTTTTTTTTTTTATCCGCGTGTCCGATTGCAGCGCGCGCTCGCAGTACAATGGCGCGCCATTCCCCAAAGCTTTGCCGTTATGCTGTTGAGTCTTGCAAAGAAGCCACCGTCATCGCCGCGCTCGTGGATTTAGCGCGCGACTGCTGCTGCTGCTCCTTTTCTCAACGATTATCCTGCTTAGGCGTTTTCTTTCTCGCTCCCATTTCTATGCGCCATGATTTTCGCTGTCAGTGCCGGGATGTGTCTGTGTTTTTTTTTCTTTTGTTTTGTATTAGGTGCGCATGTGCGTTTGTGTGTGTGTGTGTTTGTGTGTGTGTGTGTTCATTTGTGTGTTTGTGTGTGGGGGGGGGGGGGGTGCCTGCGTCCATGTGTGTGTGTGTGTGTGTTTCTCGTATTTTCTGAAAAAAAAAAGGAGGCACGACAGTGCGTTCTGCTTTCATTTTGTTTTTTTCTCGAGGCGTCAGTCCCTTAGTTGTGAATGTACGTGTATTGTAGAAAACTCGGCGAAACCGTTAACCCTTCGCAGGCGGCCGCCTCTCTTGAGACGCTTATAGCACTTTTATAGAGACTGCCTGCGACTGCATGGGTGGTAAATAACGACTGCCACGACGCCTACACATCGCTTCGGGCTCGTTTTATATTTAGCTTCTTTCACGATCGAATCTCTTAAGGCGAGACTAAAAGCTTGTCGTAATAAAAGCACCGCACTATTGCGACGTACCCCACGTGAGTTCTTGCTTGCGTTTATTTCTTTTATTCTCCTTTTGCTTTTGCTTTTTGTTATAGCAGCGAAAGCACCCGCTTTGAAGTTCCAGACGTCGGAGCTTTTACGACTAGCACTCGTAAGTCCTTGTAGCTTGTGCGGAATTTTTTTTTTACTTCCTCTCTCTCTTTCTCTCTCTCTGGTCTATTTGGTTTTCGCGAGATGTTTGAATGCTATAGGGAAGGTTAAATCTCCAATGTGTTGACACTCCACAGCTCTGAGCGTACATTTCAACAGGTACCGACCGGTTCATATCACTGAGAGGGAAGACTACCGGAAGAGTGCATCATTGCTAATCTGTTTCGTCACTAGAGAAACCCAGGATAACTTCAGCTTTAGAACGCCATTCGCTATTTGTGAGCTTTTCAGAGGACGCGGGCTACTTTATTACTGTCTTTTAAGTTAGGTTTATTGCAAAATACGAATCGGCTGCAGGGGAAGCACTTAAACAGAAGTGAGCTAAACACTATCGAGGTTGTATTTTAAAGAAGAGGAACAGAGTGCTCTCACTGTTCTTGGACGTGTAAGTGGTGCCATTGCGAAGTCGTAATCCGGCCTACACACGAGGCGTTTCTCGCATTTTATTTTCATCCTCCTTCGAATAGAAAAAGAAGTAAACAGCTACATTGACAGAACTAGTTTTCAACTGGATATGAATTGACGAAAAATTGTTGACTGAAGGGGCCTCGGGCACTGGTTTTTCAGCCTTGACGCACGAAATCGCCACTCTGGGAACAGCTGTTCTTAAGTAACAATCACCAGATTTGTTATGGTGCAATGTATACGGTTCATATTGATGCTTTTTAACAAGGTTTAAGCACAATAATGAAAACATTCAAGCATTCTAACTAGGCGAAGTAAAATGACTTGGCTCAATAACAGTCCTAGCGATGTAGTATTTAAGACTCAGGAACCTGATATCTTTTTAAATCTCAGGTCATGAAGCCTCTAAAAATGCACATAAACATAGCCGTGGTCACTGGTCGTGCTGATGTAGAAGGCAAAATTTGATATGAAAGAAATAAATTTCCATCGCCTAATGCACGTAAATTATCTCCCGAATGCCGGTTAGAACTATTCGTTTTAATTTGGCGCAGATCTCAATTACGGGGACACTTCCACGCCGACTCAACGAAAATTTGGCCGTCGGTCCATTTTTTTCCGTCCCGTAAGGGTTACATTTTGAGGAAATAAGTGTATCAAACAAAAGAAACTTTATCGGTGGCACTAGGTTTCGAACATAAAGCTTCACACTTAAGCGCGAGACAAAAGTGCGATTTTACGTGCGATGCGGCTTGCCGCATGCGACGTTTCGGGACACACGGAGGCGAAGGAGCTATCCGCGGCTGGCTCCACCCACATGCGGCGCCTCGGCATGCGCGGTCGACCGACTTTGTACCCTCGTAATGAAGTTCAAAACAAACAGCTCTGTACAGCCACACTTCGTTCCGTAAAAAATAATGAATAAAAAAACTCCCAAGCATTTCCCCGAGGGTGAACATGGTTAAGTGCGAATACACGGCGTGATGCTATGAGGGGTATTTATTAATTCGCACTTATATATTTATTAATCACACTATGGTGCCTTTATGGTGTAATTGTTCCTGGGAATTGCAATTTGATCACACGGGGGAGTTTACGTTAACTCACTGGCGAATGCCAACGGATTTTAACTTTACTCACCCTCACGACCCGCTCTCGACGAGAGACTGAGAGAGAAGGCGGGCGCGCGAGAGAGAGGGGTGCGCGCGCAGCTGCAGCGAGCGAGGAGAGCGGAGTAGCGAGCGAAGGGGGAGGGGGTATAAGGCGCGTTACTGACACCGATATCAGCGTCGCGTCCGTGGCTTATTCGGTAGAGCGTCGCGCTGCGGCCCGCCAAGTCCTCTTTCTTTTAAAGATAGAGAGAAGACTGCGGACGCCGCCGACGGCGGTGGATGGTTTGGGGTCGCTTATAAAGTGTATTCACACTTAAAACGTCATCGTGAATGACAAGCACGTCGCAACAGCGGTAACAGCTGATTATTCACGACTCCGACAGGTATGCCTAGCATGGCGAGCGCCGGTAGTCGCCTACGCCGTTCACACGCGAGCTCGTCATCGAGCGCTTGTTTTCGACAACACTATTACGTTTTGCACTCGGTTGTAATGCGTTTGCATAAGCTATTACTTTCTCGATACCATCGATGTGAAGAGCAAGGGTGGAAGCGAAGCGAGCCAGCGCAGAAACGCCGGTAGCCGTGTTTACCTGCGGAATGACCTTGTATCGCTGCTCGCAATCGCCGGTCTCGCTAACGGTTTCAAAACTGGCGTTGTCGTGCAGAACTGGCACACTTCAAACATCCCTTTATTCAATCCGGAATGATCTCACGTCACCAGGGAAATGTACTAGATGTTTGTCACGCCACCACAGTCGGCGATGCCAGCAAAGCAATGCTCGCACCACTCCATAGAAACGCTTGAACTGGCCTGGATCATGGGTGATGGGAGTGGCTACAGGGAGATGGCACCACTAGCGGCGTGACATCCCTCGCCTGCTCGCGTTGTGATTGGCTGCTGCCATGCGGAGGTGCGATGCTACGACGAAAATATCTGGCCGGTTTGATGCTCGCCGCACGGGCTATGCGGCGGTGCGACGCATTGCCTTTCACTACTCTTCTTTTACCTCCTCTCTTCTGTCTCTATTTTTCCAATTCCCCCATTCCCTGCGCTAAACCGTGGAGGTGCCCTCATCGAGAGAGGCAGTACCGGAACAGCACTTATCTCTTCATGTTTCCTTTTTTCAAAGGCACTTCAAGCGACGCGATGACACGTCACGAAACGTCACGAAACGTCACCACTCCGGCAGTCCCATCGTCGCACCGCACGCCGAATCGCAGAGAAAATCGCACGTCTGTCTCGCGCTTTAAAAGCCGAGTGCATCGGCCGCTTTGCGTAGTACCCACGCTCGTATATTGTCAATGTACAGGGGCGATCAAAATTTAGGAGACCACGGGAGCGCGTGGCGAATAGCAACGTGGCACCTTCTCACGGCTACCAAAGAAGCTGGATGGCGCGCACTGCGCAAGCGCATTTTTTATTTTGTTTACCCGCCAGCCTGGACTTTCGCTCCCTTCAACTGCGCACGCAGCGAAAAGCGCGAAAAAAAAAAAAAGCAAGATGTCACTTTTGGAGTCGTCGCCGAAGCACTGAGCGATGGTAGCGTGAACAAAATACGTCACGTGTAGTGGCAGTATTCTGTGTGCGCAACTTCTTAGCGTTCGTTTCAGGCGTTCCACGGTGGCGAGAACTTCGCCAAGAGACGGCACTGCTCGGTAACTTTACCACATTTTTGTATTTGAAAAAAGAGCACTACCGCAATGCGCGTGTTTTCGCCGCCACGGAGCGTCTGAAGCCAAGGCGTGAAAGTGACGCACACCGAGCACTGCCACTACAAATTACTTTTCGCCCCGCCTCGGTGGTCTAGTGGCTAAGGTACTCGGCTGCTGACCTGCAGGGCGCGGGATCGAAACCCGGATGTGGCGGCAGCATTTCCTATGAAGGCGAAAATGCTGTAGGCCCGTGTGCTCAGATTTGGGTGCACGTTAAAGAACCCCGGGTGGTCGAAATTTCCGGAGCCCTCCACTACGGCGTCTCTCATAATCATATGGTGGCTTTGGGACGTTAAACCCCACATATCGATCAATCAATCAGCTTCTGACATCTGCCGCCAAGCTCGAAGGAAGTGCGGCGCCAGACCACCTTCTTTGTTTCACTTCAGTGTTCTTTTTGTTCTCTTTCTACTTCATTTTGTATTTTACGGTTTTTTTCTGTTTTTGCGTATTTCTACTTTTTTCTAATTTTCATCGTGATTTTTTTGAACTTCTCGCTTGTTTTTTTCCTTTTTTAAAACATTTATGCGTGGTATTACTTCACGTGCTCCGCACTTAATAACATCCTCAAGCTGCTCGAAGAACAAGAGAAAGCACACTTCCTTTAGAAGTGAGAGCGTGCTGCTAAAGATGCTATACGAGGTTCCGCCTGTGATGCGCCAAGTGAGGACGACAACATACGGTCACGGCATTCGACATCTCGGTCCCCTAAAGTGCTACAGATCAGTTCTTCTCGTGGTCAATTTTCACGATTAATCAGGAAAAGTGTGTACACGAGCTTCAGTGAGAGACCTCCTAGCAATGAATGCAAGGCAAGACACGACTGCGGTCGCGCACAGAAACGCTCTTTCAACGTATATTTTTCGAAAAAAGAAACTCGCGTTTTACGCGTTACGCAGGTGCGCGCGTAGACATACGACACGTGTATGCCGCAGCGGAGTAGGGGCTCGTTCACACCGAGGCGGGGCGGCCGAAGCGGCGAGGCGGTAACGCGGAAAGCGGCGAAAACCTCCTCTCCAGGCCGCGAAAGCGGGAGAAAAACCAAGCGGCAAGGACGATCGCTCTCGGAGCAATTTTTCGCCGCTTGCGCCGAGGTTCGCCACTTTGTCGCGGCCAATCAGAATGGCACGCAGCGAAGGCGGGGGGGGGGGGGGTGGCGCTGGTGTACGTTTGGGAGAAGCATTGCCACGCCATACCGACACGTGCGCAAAAGCCTGAGATGCCCATCTCTTCTGCCGCGCGGCCAGCCGAAAGAGGCATGCAGTCTGAACAGGTCCGCGCTCTCGCCGCCGAGCCGTTCCGAAAAGCCCGCTTGGCCGCTTTGCCGCACCGCCTTCGGTGTGAATTATCTATAAGGGTTATACGGTGATCGGCGGTAGACCCGAAAGTAGCAGCTTTGATGCCGACCGCGCCCGTCGCATTTCGATGGAGGCGAAATGGTAAAGGCGCGAGTCCTATCTTATGTCAAAGAATTCTAAAGAACAGATGATGGTCGAAAGTTCCGGAGCTCACCAATATACGGCGTTCCTCATAACCAGATCATGGTTTCGAGGCTCAGAATGCCAGATATTTTTATTTAAACGTGACGCGCGTACATGTCTTCAGAAAAAGAAAAGAAACGTGCTTACGGTACGAGACGTTCCTTGCTGCACTATTCATGATCAAAGCGCGCTCTAGCTTAACAAAAGCGCTCACATACTAATGATATCCCGGCCTCCATAAATGAACATTTCTAAAATTAATCCTCCTTTTCATTACGGCGTTCGAAACACGGCATCAGGAGTTTCCTGCTCCCGCCTACGCTGTGTAATGAAAACAGCGAGGAGCCTAAGAGAAAAAAAAAATAGGAGGACAAATGGGCGTACGCTTACGTAATTACGAGATAATACGGCGGGCCTCGGTATCCGAGTAGCGGGGCAAGATTGCATGCACGTCCTCCAAGAATGACGCTTCAGGCTGCGCTGATTAGATACTCGCTAGAAAGCGTGCACGCACGCTATAGGCGTGTAACACGCTCATTGGATTCGCCTCTTTCGCGAAAGACGAATACGAAGCGTGTGTGCGTGAAAATAAATGCCAAAACACGCAAGCGATACGATCGTTTTTTGTTTCTTTTACTGGTAAGACGCATAGTCGTGCGTGGAATTGCGTTCGTATGCAGGCACGTGGCAGATTGCATGGGGGAACGCGGAGGCAGGACACAGCGACCTTCGCTTGGACATCTCATTATAGCCGAACATGCACCCTCCCCGAGTGAGTTGTTTCAGAGCCTCACATTTTGCAAAGAAATATGATGCAAATGAATGCATCGGGAAAAAAATGTCAGGCCTTCGCGGAACGTGCAGCAGAGTCACAGCGAAAGCTAGAAAAGCGACCTTTCAGAGCCTTTTCTAAATATTCTTTGGGTAACTGCTACAAGCACCCTTTCCGGGTACCCACTACATTACATACAATCACAATTTTATGGGTGAAGTTCTTTAACCTATGCGTCGGACGTCCCTGATGATGTATTGGTACTAGTAGTAGCAGTAGGTAGCCACCTCTAGTTTAGTCCTTGGATTGTCCACTGGATGGCGGTACTTGTATAAGATGAAAAGAGGCGAGATGTCGGTATTTCTAGTGTTCAGTAGATGGACGGACGGACGGACGGATGGATGGATGGATGGATGGATGGATGGATGGATGGATGGATGGATGGATGGATGGATGGATGGATGGATGGATGGATGGATAGACGGACGGACGGACGAACGGACGGACGGAGGGACGGACAGACAGACAGACAGACAGACGGACGGACGGACGGACGGACGGACAGACGGACAGACGGACAGACGTACAAATGGACCACAGACAGACAGAAGGACGGATGGACGCAAGCAAAGATGAACTGACTGACGATTCGCCCCACTCATCATCATTCACTCTGTGGATATATGCTGTGATTTTTGGTGTAGTAGGCCAGCATTCATGTTGCCACGTTCCTTCCTCAAGTTTCGTTATGGCCCCGTCACTTTGTAGGTAATTCTCAGCGCGAACCACGCCTGCTATGTTCAAGAAGGTTCGAGATTGTAGTAGATCATTCAGTTGAGGTCACGCCTACTTCGCGGTAGTTACAGATTATTCTGGAATCTACGAGGCCGCTAGCGATAACGCTAGAATATTCAATGACCTGCATAAATTCCGCGACGCTTCGCTGCTTGTCAGTTGATGGCCGACCGACGCTCTGTTCATCGCTATAAGCGCCCATGTGTTGCTGTGATCTGACGTTGAGTTTCCTGGCCACAGGTTCGGCCGAATAAACAGTTTAATCTTAGCATCGTGTCTTCTCTCTTCGTCTACGTCACGACCCCGTGACAATATGCTACCCTTCATTATTCCGTGGAGAAGCGCGGTATCCGCTACAAACTTGATAGAAATTAAAGGCATATTTTATGCAGTGGCTGACCACAATGAAGAATTATACGTGAAGTGGGTGCGCGCCACAGTTAATAGGAATAGGAACAAGCTTTTATAATGGCTTTTAAGATTGCTTTTATTGTCAATACTTACGCGTCTCTCCGCCAGGTTTGTGGCCTATCTCCCTTTGTGGGTGAGCGCCATTCATATCAGGTCATCATCATCATCATAATGAGTTGCAGTATTGAAAGAACCACTTGTTGCGCGATTAGCATTGTGTGATGCCTGGTTATTCGTTTGATGTTCTAAACCGTTTTATAACTCGTATTAACGCGACTTCTTTCCCGACATCAAGCCTGCCTTAGGCCAGTTTAGAAATTAGTTCCAAGCGCCGGAGTGGCTCAGTGGTAAAATTCTGGGCTGGCACGCAGTGGTCCCGTGTCTGAATCCCATTGTGTTCTTTGTGTTTTTAACCTAATGACATTTCTTATTTCTTGCGATAGTGGTTACAGACACCGGTGGCGGTTGGGGACAACTATACGGCGCCACACATGGCCCATGTCTTGATCTGATAACAGCTTTCGGTGTAATAAAAGCAGGAAAAGGGGGGGGTCGTCTCACATTTTCTGACGCCGAGTTTCAGTCAAAGTTGCTTGGTGAACAGAAATGCAGCGTTTGATTGCTAATTGTATCGAATATTGATTGATTTGTGGGGTTTAACGTCCCAAAATCACCATATGTGTATGAGAGACACCGTATTGGAGGGCTCCGGAAATTTAGACCACTTGGGGTTCTTTAACGTGCACCCAAATCTGGGCACACGGGCCTACAACATTTCCGCCTCAATCGGAAATGCAGCCGCCGCAGCCGGGATTTGATCCCGCGGCCTGCGGGTCAGCAGTCGAGTACCTTAGCCACTAGACCACTGCGGCGAGGCAATTGTATCGAAGAGGCCGTTGTTTTAAGGTAGTTGGCTTCATTACGTGTGTCTAGATTGATTCAAACAACAGTATTTTTTACACAAATTTACGGCTATTCACTGGACGGTTCATAGGTGCAACGAATTAATCTTTCAGCTCACCAAAAACAACACACACAGCTTTTGAAGAAAACGTCACCTTGAGCAAGGCTCGAGTGGTAAGCATGAAAACCTGTTTGAAGACTCCTTGCTTCTGCGTACGCCAACGCTTACACTCACAAAGCTCTTAAGGTCGCAGAGGTTTGCGGACCCTATTAGAAAACTTCCTAATAACAACTGCATTCATGATACTGCATGTAACTACGCTTGAACATACAAGAGAGAGCAAATTGAATACCGCAAGATGCAAATACATAGGTATACCTTTCACTCGAGTATACAAGAATCTTCACGACAGATAACTACTGCTGCACAAGTTAACAGCTTTGCATAAAACGTAGCCTTCTTTTTATTTATCTTTTCTTGGGGTTGTCTGGTAAATAACCCCATCAGCATGTATAACACTATGATTTCGATTGTGAGTAAATATTACCTCTCCTCCTTGTTGAGCAATGTTTTAGGCACTTTGTAAGGTAAATTTGGGAACGACCTTTATGTCAACACGCCACGCGAAGTAGAAAAAGTGCTCGTGAAAAAGATTAGGTTTTCTCGGGGGGGGGGGGGGGGAGCGAATTTTTCAAGGTGCCTCTTGCTCATTTTTATGTATACCGGTAATCGCAGAACCTGACGAGTGTGTATGTTTTCCTGTATTAGCGTCTTTGTCTAACAAAGAAACGAGTATTTCAACTTGTTTCTTAATTTGGTTTGCACAAAAAAATTCATTACGCTTTCGCTAAGCGGAATAAATCAATCATGCTTGTAGCAAAAACAAACGCGTAGGAGGGGAGGAAGTGAATTTTCGGAGAAAGGAGAGGTGATTTCTTTCCTTCGTAGAAAGCGAGGAGATTCAGCTTATGTATGTGCTTTGCATAATTTACTCCTTGATAAAAAAAAGAAAGGAAGAAAGAAAGAAAGAAAGAAAGAAAGAAAGAAAAAAATAAGGAAGGAAGATAGGAAGGAAAGAAGGAAAGAAGAAAGGAAGAAGAAAGGAGGGAGGGAAGAAGAAAGGAGGATGGAGGCAGGAGAGAGGTATGAAAGACCTGACCACGAAAAGGTGCAACTCAGAAAATCAAAGAATACATTGTCTTGCAAAGAACCAGAATACAGCAGCGATGAGGCGAGTGCGATGGAGCGAGTGTTTTCGACGCAATCGAGGCCACGTTGTCAAAAACCTTCGCGAAAAGAAGTGAAAAAAAAAAGATGCATAGACCCGACCGACATGAAAGCATAAAGCTTTCTACGAAGAATACAAGATGTGGTAGCAAGGAGGAGGGTGAGGAGGTCGTTCGATCTTCCAGAGAGTCTCCCTAGTGTGTGCCGCTGGCGCGAGCACCGCGAAAAACGAACGAGCCATAAAATGTGTGTATATATATATATATATATATATATATATATATATATATATATATATATATATATATATATATATATATATATATATATATATATATATATATGGAAGTCTGTGGGAGCCCGAAAATATCAAATCATGTTTTGCCCCGGTGCAAATATTGCGGTGGGACGCGGCCACGCTGAGCAAACTCGCCGCATAGCGATGACAGCGGTGGCGGTGGCGGTTTCACGCAGCTTCTTGTGCGGTGGCACAGCCCCCTTGACTGATCGTCCGCGCGCGCTCCTGTGCCAGAGTGTTTCATTCCTCCCTACTCTCCCAACAAGGGCGGCGGGGGCACGGTGTTTTGTTGTAGTTAGCTTTTTCGTGTCACATCGCCCGAAGGGACGGAGTCTACGCGGTTCCCTGCTCTGAATTGGCTACAGGGTCTTGATGCTTCACCATGAATGCAAAGAAGCCTCTGGCTGGCGCGCTGATTGGGGACGACGAATATGGCCCGAAAAGGAAAGGGGAGACAGTTGTGAGGCGTGGCGCGTGGCCACAGTTGGTCAGAATGACCGGCGCGGTTCTCCCGTGGCACCTCACTTTTTGGGCTCTCTTTCTTTCAGTTTTTCCCCCACAACCTCGTCTCTCCTTGCACAAAAGGAGGCGTCACCGGCAGCGCCTCCGGTCACTGTCGTGCAATTTATATAGTCCGCGCCTGTCCTGCATGCGCAATATGTATAGAGAGGAACAGTACCCCGAATAAGGCTCGGCCGAGATATATACGCGATTTAAGGTGAGATGCTTGTTGCAATACGTTTGTTTGTTTTTTTATACCTTGAAAATGTCGCGCCAAAGCAAACTCGTCCATTCGTGTGGTCTCTCTTTCTCTCGCTCTATCTCTCTTTCAAACCTTTTATGAACGACGAAGATGGAACGTGGGCGTGGTTAACTTGCAAGGTCGGCACGTAACTACGAAAATAATCTGCTTGAGTGGCACGTCAATCTTCAAGTGCAAACACCAAGTTAGAAGTGAAAATGTCGTCAGGAACGTTATAAGATGCGAGGTAGCTTGCGGAGAATGCGAGGAAAGGAGAGTTTCAAGTAAATAAATATTTACGGGACTTCTAGTTACGTGTTATGCTGGCCACGTTTTTGTCGAAAATTGAACCTACGTTTTCTCTATTGGAAGATCTTAGGAGACGTTAAAGCATTTTTACAGCGCTGGCTACTCCCTTTCACAGGTGATAGAATACCCTGAAGTCATGGGAACGAAAAGAAAAAGAAATACATAAAATAGCACCTGAGCACCTACAGTGAGTCAGTTCACATGGCAAGATAAAAAATCCGTCCAGTCCCGTAACACTGAAGTTCGCATAAAATGCAGCCGCTTATACATCTTATGGGCTTTAACTAACACTGCAGAATGCCCTGTCATATATCAGCACTAAAATTGGCAAACTGTAGTCATGGGGGCCCAGAATGAGTTCACACGTGAAGCTACATATAGCCCGACACGTTCATATCAAAATACATGTATGAAATCAGTGTAAAAAGATTTTAAAGTAATTTTGAAGTATACCAGTGTGTTCTAGAAACGTGTTATATAATCAATCATTTGCTTATTTTTTACCAAAACTGATACTATGGCGAAAAATGAGGAGCCTGCAAAAAATCTGCATTTTCAGCAGCTTGCCTGCTATAGTAGTGATCGTAAGAGAGGAATGATGATGTTTTTGGAAACTAGTGGGCATTCCTTAACTGGTTGAAGAAAGAGTTAATAATGTGGAGGGTCTTGTATCTGTATGGACTCGTTAATGTTTTTTTTTCCTTTTCCTCGCAGTTGGTTACACCATGAAAGACATCCGCTACCGGTGGTCGGACGGCGACACGTCCGTCCGTATCGCCAAGGAGGTTGAGTTGCCGCAGTTCAAAGTCCTCGGTCACGTCCAAAAAGCCAAAGAGGTTGCCCTAACGACAGGCAAGTGCCAATCGCAGGCTGGCTATGCGCTGAACACTCACTGAAATAACCGCCCTCACTTTCCCGTATCCCCAAGCGTTCACGTCTGACAGCAGAGTAACGCCACAAAAAAAAAGAAAACGTGCAAACAAAACCGAAGAGCGACGAAATTCACCACCCTTGTTTCTTCCTGGCTTTCGTGAATCTTCATCTATCGACTCCCGACATGGACTCTCGCTTTAAGCGTTTCTTCCCCTTCACTTTTTTTTTCTCTGGAAGGAAACGAGGGTGGGTATTGGTGGACGGCTGCAGCCGCTGGGCATTAGCAGCACCCACAGAGCCAGCGCTTCCTTCCGGTCCTTGGCGGTGCCCTGAACGATGAATCGATTGGCAAACTCATTTGTCCAGGCAGATTCCCGTTTAGGGATAGTGAAGTGCATAGAGGGCACGACGTTGCCCCTCGAAGACTACACCTGATGAGCCCTGTTATTTCCCGCACAGAAAGCCGGTGAACCCGCGTGACCCGCCGTGACCCGCCGCCTCCGAGGGGCCGCCTCAGGCGATATATGGCGTTCGTTCTCGACGCGCTATCGCGCCCCAGTGGAGTGGAAACTTCGAACGCAAATCAGTGCCCGCCGGCTAGGCAACTGTGCCTGACCAGTTCTCCAGCCAATCAATCGATCGGCGCTATGGTTCGAACTTAGCTGAGCGTGACTTCTCTTCCCCGTTTCGTAGCACAATGCGCGTGCGAGCAGCGTGAACTCTTCCGGTCAGTAGTGACCAGTATTGGGCTCGTCGCTCCTCGTGGTCCGCAATTTAGCACCGTAGTTTAACTCGTGTTGTCTTGGCTGTTCCGCTCTTGCATAGTCTGTCGCTGGGCGTTTCTTGATTAGCTTTAACAAGGGCTGGAAATGTAACGGTTGATCGATACAGTAAACTGTTCCGCAGGCGGGTCAACAAACTAGTCATAGCAGAATTGAGCAAGCGGTGGCAGGATTGGATGTTTAGAGCGTCGAAATACGCTTCGAACCTGTCGCTATAGCTCATAATGCGCGAGTCTGCAATTACACGCCGGAGAACTTTGAATGCGTAAGTGTCGTGCGTTGAAATTAGCGCACGCGTTCGCGGGAAATCCTAACTTTATCGACGCTTGAACTTCCCTTGTGGCAGCGATCCACTCAAACCGGCCAAATGAACGGTTCGAAAGGCTCGTTTTATATTATGCGATAAAGCACCACTTATATCCTTGCACCATGGAGCAGAATTTTCGCTCGGTGCCTTGCACTTTGCCTCAATTAACGTCGATCTGATTTAGGTTGACTACGTGTTTTGATGAGTTTAAGTTATCAGAATCCTGAAGGAACAACGTTACAAACTTTGAGGTGATGTGCAGGCAAAGCTATGCGAAAATTGCTTCGAACAATGTTCTGCGAACCGCAAAGAAAGCACTGGCTCGACTTGGGGTCCACCAAATGTGCCATACATTGGCGCTTTCTAGTCTTTTTGTATACTGTAGAAGTAGTTGTTAGAAATATAACACCCTGTTACCGTATATAATAAACACCAGGGTAAACTAAGGCTACCGCTTTTTTTGGCACTGATCATCTGGGAATTTATGATCGTTTTTTTTCTTTGTTTCAACTCTTTAAGAAACGATACCAGAAAACGCACATTTTGTAATCGTTTGTGTTTACTCGAATAGAACAGCATTGTTGGCGTTGTTGCACCTTCTACAGGGTAAGCGCTTCACAAACCATTGCACATTAGTTTGTGCATTTACTGCCTAAGGTTTTGTTTATACGCACAGTATTTATATACCTGCATGAAAATCAGGTCCGCTGAATTGTGTTTCCTGGTACTGAAAGCAGTGATTCCTGCCTGAACGCAGTTCTTTCTACTCAAGTAATTTGTCTACTTCTTACAAGAACCCTAATTTTTTGGAACAATAGTAATACATCGACGTATCATCATTTATATTGGGGTCAGCAATTGCTTTCAGTGTGAAAAGTTTTTGGGTAATTTTTGAGGTGTACGCGTCGAGCACGCAATCCAACGACTACTAATGGTAGCCTACTTTGATATTGTATCTTCAGAATATAATAGCAGCCATCATTCTTAAGTATATGTGCCCCAAACTCGTAGTAATAGCTCAAGGCGTACGCTCCAGTCCTTTTGATAACCTGGTGCTCTCCATAATGAAACAAATCATGCATTCTTTCCTTAAAAAAGGAAGGGGAGGGGTGCAAGAATGGTGACTACTGTACGATCAAAAAGAGATCGACGTCGTTGCTCGTCAGGGTGTATCAGTTTACAATCAGTTTCTGTCAGAGAGAAAGAAGAAACATAACAAAGGGAGTCCGCAATGCCCCATAATCAGAATGCCAAATAATAACGCTACTACCGGCTTCGTATGTCGCGGCCCTGTTATTTCCACTCAGTCTGATTGCAAGTGTTACTCCAAGATTAAAGCCGTAAGCCTCATATCGCCGAACCCGTTTCCACGTGTACGATGAAAAAATAACCGAAGCCATGACATAGTTTTTACATGTTTCTTATTAACACCACGTCACAGCATTAGCCTTCATTTTGAGCAATGAGCTTGGCAAGGATAATGTATAGCGCTGAGAACATTGCGCGACCATCTTTGGTGTAACAATTCTCCCACTCCGCATTTTCGCGAACTGGCAAAGTTTCAAGGACTGCGTTCCAGTAGTAGTCACATCTTTCTTTGTATTTTGCTGCGTTTTATATTCCCTAAGAGCCATGAAGAACTTGAATCGCTGTAGAGTGTTGTGTTCACTGTCTCTGTTACACAATTTGCCCATGTTCATTAATGTAGACAGACGAGCATCTACGCGCTCACCCAGCACGAACACTTTGGCTAATAAGCTCCCTGCCCACCACCGCGCTCCAAGTTTCGCACAGTGCTGGGAGGGTCGTGTAGTTGCTGCCTCGCAACATGGCATTGTACTGATCACCAGCTGCATGCTCCCGTCTACCAGCAGGCGTAGATGCCACTACATGCAGTTCGTTAGCTAATGCACAGCACCCACTGCGCGCTTTCCATTCACTCCTATACGTCACAGCTTGCCCATTCTGGTGAGATTTCTCGCCTTTACCACCCAACATCGTCAACCTGCAGTTTTAGATCGCTTGTAGTGGTAACTCCGTATAAGCGAGCTGACAGTCTGTACCAGTCAGGCCATGCCGAAAGCTTGCTTTTTGGCTGAAAGCTACCGGCTCATGAAAGAGTGCGACCTTCTTTCTTCTCTAGCTTGTGGTGATCGGAGGTTTGATTGGCTGTGCCGAGTTAGCACGGCACGCGCCTCAGCTGTTGGACGAGAGCACAGCTTCGAGCGGCGACATTGAAAGGCTTTATGCGTGTGTGTGTGTGATGTGTGTATGTGGGCCCATGTCGGGGCCTTATAGCGGAGTGCCTGATGGCTCAACCTTTGCCCAAAAGCGTTGTTTGAGAGAAGCCAATGCGATTCTTTCGGCTCAATCGGAAACTAAGAGCAAAAAGAAGGCAAGAAGACGTCACAGAGAAATGCGAGGGGAGGGGACAGTGTCGCCACCGCTGCTGCAGTCGGCAGCTTTCGCGTAGGTTTCTTGGGACATGCGGCGCGGGTGCGCCTTCGCGCTGTGCATGCGACGACCAGTAAAACATGGTTTCCCCTTCCCCCATTCCCCCTCTCACATCCGCCCTTGTCCTTCCTCTTCCGCTGTCGTTGTAGGAAACTACTCCCGGCTGGTTTGCGAAATACGGTTCGTCCGTTCCATGGGTTATTACCTGATCCAGATCTACATCCCCGCCAGTTTGATCGTGGTTATTTCGTGGGTCTCCTTTTGGCTCCACCGTAACGCTACACCAGCTCGCGTCTCCCTGGGCGTGACCACAGTGCTCACCATGACCACACTCATGTCCAGTACCAACGCAGCACTGCCTAAAATCTCGTACGTGAAGAGTATCGACATCTACCTGGGGACTTGTTTCGTAATGGTGTTTGCCTCGCTCCTGGAGTACGCCGCGGTAGGATATCTTGGCAAGAGAATCGCCATGAGGAAAGCCCGCTGCCAACAGCTGGCTAAGCTGGCCGAAGAGCACAGACAGAAGCGAGCTAACGCCGCTTCGGCCGGTGAAGCCGGCTCAGAGCCCTTGCTAGCCAGTCCTGAAGTGCCGATAGTCAAGACGGTCGTAAGTACACGCTGCACTGCCCAAACTCCCTTTTTCAAACATTTTCTCCTCGCCCACACCTGCAAAGACGTTCTGATGTCGCTGCTAAGTTTCTAACTAAGCAGGATTCTTTGTTTCCTTCTTTTTTTATCTTTGTCTTTTTCTTCACTTATTTTTTCTAACACCCTGCGTGTTCACCTGTGCACCGCTCTGTTGGTGTTGTTCGTGCCATGTCGTTGTTGTAAGTCCTCGGCTTGGGCCTCGTCTCAAGTCCTTTCGAGAGTACCTCGGTCGGAAACCACCAGGCTTACGACTCTTTTCTGGTGGCAACAATCAAGGTAATTTGAAGGTAAGTGAGCTCACGCCCTCGGGACGATCATTTTGTACACTTCTAGAAGAACGGTCTCCCCCACCACCACGTGGTACTATGCTGGAAGGTTCCTGCGAACGCAGTAAGTCGTGAATGTCTCGATGACAACGTATAGGTGTTGAATGTTTGTGCGTCAGCATCTTCAACAATCGTGTTTTACTGGTGCGCGATACGTCCTCTGCCGCATTCTGGATCGTTGGTTTCATCTAGCCGCAACAAATATGACAAGGCGAGTGCGAAAATTTACGCAGCGGTATGAGCGAGTTGGAGCGAGCCGCGGTTGTCAAAAACGCCTGCCGTCACTAAGTCGATTGAGCCGAAGGAATCAATTCCACCCGCCGCGTGTCATGTCGCATCCGCACAGTTATCTGCCTACAGCACCAGCAATGATCTCAGGCACGTTGTCATGCATGAGTCTAGACTTCACAGCTTTTGCTTGTAGTCTGCTATGGCGGCACGAACTCGTATTCATGCTTGCTTCATGAAGACCATGTCCGTAAGCTTCGGAATGCTTGAACTATTGCGAAAGCTTTTGATTTCGTCGTCATTTTACAGAGTGTCATGGTGAAATCTCTGTTGCCTATAGAGATTACACAATATGGCTTGTTCCGTTTTTATCTATGGGAACGAAATTGCTTGCATTTTTCTAGGGTATACATACAAAACTTCTACCTGTCTGTCTCTGTGCTCTTTTCAAGCAGACCACTCTGAGACCAGCGCACTGCTTTGAATAGTTTCTCACCATGTGTATATAACACAGTAGAACTTCCCTGAAAGAAAAGGCCCTCACATACACTAAAAAATGTACTAGCAACCTGGAGCTGCTGTCGTGTGGGTGGTGATTCACATGGACATCCTCAGCCACGCCTTGGCACTGGCAAACAGACATGGCTTACCGATGGCCGCCTCTTTCTCCACCTCCCTAGGGAACTACTCCCGCTTGGTTTGTGAGATACGCTTCGTGCGTTCCATGGGCTATTACCTGATCCAGATGTACATCCCTGCTGGACTTATCGTCGTAACGTCTTGGGTCTCCTTTTGGCTCCACCGTAACGCTAGCCCGGCCCGCGTGGCCTTAGGCGTCACCACTGTGCTCACCATGACAACGCTAATGTCCAGCACGAACGCTGCTCTGCCCAAAATATCGTATGTCAAGAGCATTGACGTCTACCTGGGAACGTGCTTCGTGATGGTGTTTGCGGCCCTCCTGGAATACGCCACGGTAGGATATCTTGGCAAGAGAATCACCATGAAGAAGACGGCCAAGCAACAGTTGGCCAAGCTGGCACAGGAGCATGCCTCCCGGAATGCACTACCACCCACTTCGGAGCCTGAGCCGGAGCCGGTGATGGTCAGTCCGGAACTCCCGATTCCCAAGATGGCAGTAAGTACAGAGCGCCTATAATTTTCCTTTGGTCTGCCCCCTCACTTGCTTTGGACACGTCTCTACCATCTCACTGTTCCTCTGGTTCGTCTTCATTTTTTTTCATTATCTTCTCTTTCTTTCTCTGTCAGTCTTTCAGCATTCACACCTCTCTCTTTCACTCTATCCACCATTGCTACTCCTCATGCAGCTTTGCAATGTTGAAGCAGTGTTTGTAGCGTTACCTAGTGATACTGCTGTCTTTCTGATTCACTCTTGCCTTCCTAGCACGGCAGCTTCCTTCCTTCGGCAGCAACCTAAATGGCTCAACAGGAACAAGGTTTGTGGGTACATTTCTTATGCTAGCTAAGCTTGGTGTCAAACCTTTTGCATGGTTTTCTTCTTACGTTTTACTTTCTGGGACTCCATGTGCTACCTGCAATAAAAGGTAATGTATGAACGCGACGGGCACTATAGCTCAATTATACTCGTGATAGATGGTGCCAGAAGGCGATTCTTTTAGCTAAAGGGGACCAGACTTCTTCATATAACGTAACTTGACCTGCACCTTTCCTTATGTGGGTATATCGCCACGACATCATTCATCACAGTATTTATTGAACTGCTGAGTCGTAAATAAACACCTCAATCCCAATAGGTCTTCGACCAGTTATCCCTTGAGACAAAACCATTCCTTTGCTCGGGCTGTTGTGTTTGCACATGATACTACGTAGGAGGCGTAAGTGCTGCATGTCATGCCCACAAATAACTATGACTTTTCTGTCGTACTAATATGCAAAATAACGCATGTTTTACGATTAACGTTGACCAGCTTGGGGTAGATCCAGTCTCCACTCTTCTCAGATCTGACTTCGTGAGCCGGCTACTCAGCTCTCGTATTTGCTGTCATTCCGATTCAGTTTCCGATTGCATTCCTGAAGAGGCGTTCCGAAACTCTGAAATGTTTTACCGGTGTCATGCACCAGCTTCCTTCGTGTTCTCTTTTACTGGTATTCGCAGACTCGGAATACGTCCATTTGAAACGCTTTACAGCGAGAAAACTAGTCGCTATACGATGCACTGCCTTGACAGGGCTATTTAATGTCTTAGAATAAGAGCCATAAAAATGCGTGCTTTATGCTGTTAACATTTATAGTGAACTTGGGCTTTGTGGAAATTGAGGATATGGTCACCACAACTTCAAACCTCGCAATGCCACTAGCTGAAAGTAAATTGTTGATTTCTATGTAGACTTGGATTGAATGTTCCGCTAACGTTTCCAAATACGTGTATGACAAATTCATCTTAGTGGCGCATGAAGTTAGTGTAGTAATACTTTAATATGAGACCTCTGGCTCCACACTGAAATGGCTTGTGCCTCATGAAAGGTAGCATATAGCACTTGGCTCCAGGCAACAAGGACCCTTGTGACTCTCTTTCTACCTTCCACCTACATACATAAGATGTTACGATAGCATTTGTTATCTTATCTGACCTACACCTTTACCCCAAATGTAGATGTATAGCGGATGTATTAGCTTGCGATATAAAAAAACAGTAGTGTATTGCCCTGACATAAAACAATACACTTGACATGAACGGGAAAGAAGCGGGCACTCAGCAAACAGACACTTTTTCGGCCTTCATTCGTTCTGCTGTGTTTAGGCGACAAAATGGCATAGCAGGGTTTCTTCCACAAATGCTTCGCACTTGCCGATCCACAAAATCAACTCTCGCCTCAGAGTACAAGCACACGCACTCGAAGCACTTGACCCAGACCCCAGACCCCAGTCCTCACTGCTCTATACAGAGCACAGGTTGTCTCCTCCCTTCATTTCTCTGTGACTCACCAATTCGATGACAGAAGTAATTCTCCCGCCTTTGTTCACCGCAGTAGTAGAAGAGACGGGAGCACACGCCAACTCTCACTCATGTTCAAGGGCAAAGCCAAGTACCACCTCTTGGTCGCCGTCTCTTTCTGCTGCCGAGATGGTAGTGACAGCGAAAGGTTGTCGCTACCTCCGACAGGGGGGCGTGCTAACGAGGAGACACTGCGGCATCGTCCGTGGAAAGCCGTATCACATGCTGCGTGCTGCGTTTCTTTCACTTTGTACTGCGAGCAGGCACCGCAAAGAATGCGCTAACGAGCAAAAGGATACACGAGTGGTGTGATCGCCGCGCCCTGTGAACTTTGTCTGTCATCAGTAACGTTGAAACCACTATTACTCACTGGACATTTTTCATCATCGGAGGAAAGCAGCTTAAGTATCGTGTTTCAGCATCTGAACTTCGAAGTCTTCCTTTAAAGGTATGGCATCAGCTTCGGTGGGTAAAGAACGAACTAGATTGGAAGTATGTGTACTCCCATGAAACCGCCATTTCTTGAGTTTATTTGTTTAAAGACAATGATAAATTTCGAGCAAATCATAAAGCGCACGCAAGTACATTAATATATATAATGTACACACGACTTTATTTATAAGACTTCGCGTGGCTAGTGAAACTCAGTTATGGCGAGAATCTTGTTAGAGATCTTGGTTTTCCGGAAATGGACGACGAAATATCAAATGTATGTTGGTAAACGAAGGGTCATTGTAGCTCATTGATTGACATTGATGAAGGACCCATATTCAAGGCCCACGGCCGACAGAGTTCACGAGGCACGCCATCCGAGTGAACGCGCGATTCGAGCGAGCCAGCTGTGCTGCACCGCCGCCTGTAGCGTTGCCCGGGAGTCGCGCGACTTAAAACGCGCTCTCCTGTGGCGTGTGTCTCCTCCCCCTTCTCCTTCCCCGATTCAGGAAACTACTCCCGCCTGGTATGTGAAATACGGTTCGCCCGCTCCATGGGCTACTACCTGATCCAGATCTACATCCCGGCCGGATTGATCGTGGTTATTTCCTGGGTCTCCTTTTGGCTCCACCGTAACGCTAGTCCAGCTCGCGTCGCGCTCGGCGTCACCACCGTGCTCACAATGACCACACTCATGTCCAGTACCAACGCAGCGCTGCCCAAAATATCCTACGTCAAGAGTATCGACGTCTACCTGGGCACATGTTTCGTAATGGTGTTTACCGCGCTCCTGGAGTACGCCACGGTAGGATATCTCGGCAAGAGAATCACCATGAGGAAAACCCGCTGTCAGCAGCTGGCAAAACTTGCAGAGCAACACAGGCAGAGGTGCGCCGCTGCTTCTTCCAACGAGCCAAGCTCTGAGCCCTTGCTAGCCAGTCCTGAAGTATCCATTGTCAAGACGGTCGTAAGTGGACACTCTTCTTCTTCTCTTTACGGTCTCGTTCTATTTTGTGCCTTGTCACTCTTGTGTCGTTTTTATTTTTTGTGTGTTTTGTGTATATATTTTATGCTTTGGTGACTGCTCTCCCATTTTATCGCCTCTCTTTGGCGAGTATTTGTCATGAAGTGAGTCAGTTTGCGTTTCACTATTGGCTTGGTGTAGTAAAAAATAAACTTCTTTCAGGATTATGATATTGGGATTAACCGCTAGCAGTGCAGTACCGTTTATCGTTTGTGAAAGAAACTTTTCGGCATCACTATTTTTTTGTCAACCTCATTTCCTCCTACCTTGCCTGCGTAACTTTTTTTATTTTGTCACAAGTCTATACTATATGGTTATAATAAAAACAAGGCGAATTGACATAGATCATGTTCACATGCCCTCATTACTTCTTTAGAAAAAGTTTAAAGTATCAGATGATTATTAGGCTTTTCACGCTTGAATTTTGCCATTCTAGTATGTAGTGTTTTGTTCTCTACGTAACGTCTAATTTTTCTCCTGCGTCAATTTTTGTGGGATCAGTGTACTGAGCACTTTCACATTTCGTCTCTCTACTTCACTTCATCGACGTCTGTCACTACAAAGTCGGCGTACTTTTACTGCGCCACATGAGCTCACCGCTTCTGACAGAAAAAAAAAATGTGACAGCGTAGAACTACCACTTGTCACTTACCTGAACTGTGTACATTTGTCACGTTCACGATTACATGTTGCGTTCCGAGCTAGCACTGCCTCACAAACATCGTTTTTTCGCAAACTGCGTCTAGCAAATACATCACACTGGAGTTGAAGCCACCAGACGGCGCTGTGATGCGCGTCACAATGCGTGTAAATGCGTTAACGCTTGCGGCTGCATTTGCGATTGGTGGAATCAGATGTCGATTTGCATTGATGCCCCATTATCGTAAATGTTACAACTATTTGCAGTTACACTGTACCGAATTGCAAAAATACGAAGTCAGATGTAACATTATCAAATAACGGGCCTTGCAGTGCGTTTGCGTGATACTGCTCCTGATTTACTAATGCCAGCTACAACGTCTGCGCTATCGTTAAGAGGCAAATAAACTTAACCGTTATGCTATAGTGCTGCACAATGATGGAATTGGGGCATAATTGGTGCAGCGATGTATGCGTCTTCGTGGTAACAACTTAGTACCTAATTGGATAGGCTTCAGCGCAATTTAGACGAGGACAAATGGAGACACATGGAACAGAGACGAGGGCTCACTTACAATCATGTACCAACTCGCCCAAGTCAAAGTGCTTTTCGAACTTAGTACCGCTCTGGCATCCACTGCAGTGCCATATGTTTTGTGAAACAGAGTATAGAAGGGAGCTGACTCACTTCAAGCAACGACGTTTCTCTCTCTCTTTCTTTCTCTGATTTGTTTCACTTCACTGCAAGCATGTGGCATTCTTTATTTTTGGCAGTTCACCAAACCCTCCTTTTTAATGAGAAATCGCTCGTGATTCGGTACACTCGCTTCACTAGAGGCACCCTGGCCACGGTAAGAATTAAACGTATACAACATGCACGGTGACTTCTCCCGGTGCTTTTGTGCGCGAAAAGGGACGTCTTTGCAGGAGCGGGCAATATCTTTTCTTTCTCATCTATTCTCTTTCACTTGCTCGTCTTTGTTAATCTATTTACCTCTTTTCCTCACGTGTGTTGTGTATAATGATATCGTGAATTTTTAGGCGCATGTTGTTTTCCAGTTCAGCGCTAGGCCTGCCCGTTCTCCGATTGCCGAATCACTCGGTGAGGCTCCATGTAGGAGCAGAAATAACATAATTTATGGGCGCACTTGTTTGTCATAAAAACATCTTTCAATAACTTCTCAAACCCGAAAAAAGACAGCCAGAACAAGCGACCAAAGAACAAGCAATTAAAAGTTTTGTGAAGGTGTAATGATAGTGATTACATAAGTCCTTGGCAATGTCACGTATATGCAAGCAGTCAACACAGAGCCGTTCCCAGCCATTTATTTTTACACAATTCGTTGAAAAACGTGGTGCCTTAAGAAAAAAAAAGAGCAGTGACTGAAGGGCTCTGAGGATAAATTCTAACGCCATTTATCTCCAAGTTCTGGTGCCGTACTCTTTTAATTCGTTCTGGTACGGTCTCCTCCGCGTATCTTTTCCTGCCTCCAGCTTGGCTTCTTATTGCCTCGTAAAATGAGCCTTTTATCTCCCCGACGTCTTCCTGACTCAGCGTTATTGCGGACCTTCACCTAGCGCATATGTTTCGCGGATGAACGTGTGTACGGCTAGGCTTCATCAACTTCTAGCTCTTTTATTACGTCCCTTCTTTCTTCTGTAGCGTTGTCTATCTTCCTCTTTTTATTTATTCATTTCTTTCATCTTCTACTTCTCTCACTGCTTTGAACGCTGACGCATTGCCGGTCTCCGATGTAGCTCACGCTAACCTCTGCACCGCCACGCTCACTGCCTCTCTCGATCACGCTGTCACACAATCTGCTTACTCTTTTTTTTTATTTCTTTGTTTTTTGTCCAACTTCGTGGGCACCGTGAATGCCGAGACAGCGCTTCTGATTCCTTCATGCTCGCCTTATACTTTTTTTTTTCTTTCGATGGCGCACAATGCCGAACCCCAGTCCATGGCACAGCGACTCACTTTCTGCGCCTATCTCTGCCATTGGTGTGTCACATCGACAGCAGCGACCGGAAACAGCAGAACTACTGTTGGATTTCGCATTTGGCTTTTGCTTTGTATACGTGTCAAAAAATGGCCTCTTGCGCAACACGAAAACGAACCATCTTGCTGCCTAACTGCGTGATCGATATACACAAGGCGCTGCCGATGCAAAGGCAACGACATAACATGTATGGCGTGCTACACTGGGATGGCCTTTGGAGCTGGCGCCCGTCATGGACCGCTGGTTATGTATACGTTCACGTGATTTAAAACTTCAGAATCTAGTTAAACCGGTCTTTTCTTTGTTCCTTTGGCTTGTCGGACGCCGAGAAACCTCACTGAAGGGGTACAGGAGCAAGTTTAAATTGCGCTTTCGTGTTTTGTTCTCAAAGAGTCAAGTTGGGTACATTATGGCGGAGATCTGTCAGTACGAGGAGAAAAGATACGCGCAGTGTCAAGCAAATGAAGATTTTTTTTTTCTTGTAAGAGACTATTAGTTCCCAAGCGTCGCACAAAGAGCGATGAAACGTAGAACACGAGCTAATGCAGCGTTTCCCTTTGCTTTGTCAGTTGGTTACCCTAGATTTATTTTTTTTATTTTTGGTTGAAAACTCCGGTATCTCAGTGTGTGCTCGTTATCAAAAATGGGTTCACTAAACTTTCCTCAACTGCCATTTGTTTATCAGTTGATACCCTCAGTTTAAAACGCCCAAATAAATTGTGATATTTGTATTTAAAGTATCCATATTCTTCACTTTTGGAATACTTTCAAGAAATCTATGAAATTCTTTTCTTTTTTTTGTAGTAAACCTCAACAGTGCAGTTCTAATCAGCAATCCACAATGTACTGAATTATGCAAGAAATATTTGTGGTTACTACACGTAATAACGATGTAGCTAGCACTACCAAAGCATTATGAGAAGTGATTCGATAAGTCACTATGGCTGTTGATGGTGAAAACCGAAGATACTAAGTGCTTTGGCAATACTTCAACACCAGATCACAACGGTACGGGGTATGTTGTAGCTCTACTACGCTCCGCAAGTTCATATTGAAGCAACTATTCTTAAGTACGTCAAACGTGAAAGCACATGCACATCTCTATCGTAGTGAGCTCCTTATTTGGGCCTACAGAAAGCGGAAGTGCACTAGAAATCAGAGTCAATGCTGTAACAAGCCCGGGTAGGTTGTGTTTCACCTGACATAACGTACGGTTACTTAACCCAAAACCACCGGAGTACGCTATACCATTTACTACACCTGTACTTCGCGCGCTTGTAGACCGCCGAGTTGGTTTCTTGTCGTTGGATTGGAGAACGGCATTCGAACAGTGCACCATTATAGAGGTGTAACATGCTTTCTGAGCGACGGATAGATTGATGTTTGAAAAGAAAAAAATCACAAGTAAAAGTCGAAGAGAGGCTCTGACGCGACGGCGTTGCGGAGTTGCGCGTGAAGCGGCTCGGGGCCGGAGTGGTGGAGCCCCAGTTTCGATTCTTGTGGGTGCCACCCCCGGTTTCCCAGGGTTCCTGTCAAGTTTGTCCTGCTGCGGTGGCATCCCAAGGACAACCGAGGGAAGCACCACCAACCGGATTTACCATGGTGAGTCGACGATGTAAACAATGATGCCGGCGGTTCCATCGCGACCGACGCGCCGAACTTCTCTCACCGGGACAAGTATATTATTAGTTCCCTTCGTTCGTGCGTGTCTGAATCAAGGTTGTATGGACAGGTCATGCACTAAAAGGCTTTTTGTACACCTTCAAAATGAGCCAACAGCTAGAGATTACAGTCTACTCCATGTAAAATTGATACTCATGAAATTTATTTCAGGAATTTAAAAATACCTCCTAAAGCACTAAAACAAAGCTGTAGCTTCCTGATTTTGGAAAAAATAGTAGGATGTTTTAAACTTAGGCAATACATACAATCGGCAGCCGATGTTTTTTCATAATTGTCGCCATAACGCAAAATATTGTGGTTGCATAATGCTGCTGTTTATGGAAGGTCGCCTGGCTGTCTAGGACGTGTAATTCCACAACTTAATCTTCTCTGCGTCTTGGCAGGCTACCCACGCCTATCTTGATGCGCATGTTCCTACGCTACATGCAGGTTTGCAGTGACTAGCGTATGATGACACACGTCATCGTTGTTAATTCGTGCACGTAATTGCAAACGACGGGTGAAACCGTGAAATATGCGTCTGAAGATTGAAGCCTTTGATATTCTCATTGTTGTTGGAACGTCGCATTACATTTATTGCTCTGATCGCTGCGTCAAAGACTTGCTTTGCTTTGGCGGCTACGTGCTTTTAGAGCTTCTGTCGCATTTTGGCTTCAAGCTTCTCACTCTCCTTTTTTTCTGCACTTTTTGTACAAATGACTTTTTGCCTCTTGTAGGTGAGCCATACTTACAATTGCACACCACTTCGAGTAACTGATGCGTGATTATCAGCATTCGCCAGTGTGTCCAGTAAGAATGCCGTTGTCAAGTACTCCGGCACATGACTACCCGACAGTGCGGGGTGATATCCAATTGAAACGCCGTTGCGCGCGCGAATTCAAAACCATGTGAACATGTCAAGCGTTCCTTAAAAAGGCCATACTTTGGCATTTTGATAACTAGCTTACGTGTATTTGCGCACCCAAAATCACAATTTTATTTTTTAGTCACACCGTAGAGAAGAATCCCGGAATAACTTTAACCATTCATGTTTCTTCAAAGTGCCCCTGAGTCGGAGTACACAGGTGTTCTTGCCATTTCATCACTATGAGGGGGCAGCCGCCATGGCCGGGGTTTAGGCTCATGTCCTCGCGCTTAGCCGTACAAGACCATAGCGGCTCAGCTATCACCACGTGTTCACCTGGTTCCGTTATGTGGTGGCCGCCGAGCGCAATTTTCGTCTTTTTTTTGTTTTTTGATGCTCGAATATATACAAACGTTTCTTTGTTCTTGCCTTTCAGGGTCGCAGAGGCGCAGACCAATGTTGCCCTGGTCTCCAGGGTTCATGTCAGGTCTGCCCCGCTGCGGTCGCCTCACAAACTCAACAACAGGCTCCTCCACCAGGGATACCTATGGTAAGGCTAGCCCACATCATCTACTATCTGCTATTATCTGTTTTTACGTTTCGTGTGTGTTCTCTGGTCGTGAAACGTCTACGAATTTGGCCACTTCCAGTTCATCTGTTTTAAGCACGCTCAACAGTTAGGAAACCTCTCGGTTTCAGCCGAAACATTGTCCTGCATAGTGTCGGAATGCAGTATAGTAATGCTCGGCAGAAGCGTATGGAGCTTCTAATATATTCGTTATTGTGCGTATACATTAGTGCTTGCACTATTCTGAAAGCCAGTTATGCAAGCACGACCTAAACTGGAGACTCTTGTCCTGCACAAATTTTCCAGAACATGGCAGTACTAAAGCTACATTCTGAGTTCCTAACTTTTTTGTCATTCTGTTAGCTTTAGACCAAGACATCCAGCCGTTCCTCTCCATGAATTAGGTCTTGAGATTTCCGAATGCTGATCGTTTATAGTTTTCGGACTTGCATAACGTCAAGCGTGCTTCAGTGACAGAATGGTGTCCCTGAAGAAGATTATGCTGATTTCAATGGTACCACTTTCTCTCTAGACGAAAGAGGCTGAACGGCTTAGTGCTCGTGCGTGGTAAACTTCACGTCGTTTCTGTCGTTGACGGTTTTCCAACTACTAGATCATTTAACATAAAATGCGCACATTTTCTACGTACTTGCGGTTCAGTGGTTCGCTATGAACGGGTCCTATCATGCACAAAGTGTATTTTCTTCTCGAATGACAAGCTGATCTTTTTTTAGGCGTGTTTTCAAACTATCTTTTTTTCAAAATTTAGAAAACCTATGAATTATAAAGAAGCGTACTGCCCCACAGAGAGCGTTAAACAACAAAAGAAAAAAACACAGGCTAACACGAGAAGACGTAAACGCTTGGGAAACATGCCACGCTGAGTATAAGCCATGTGTGTTCTATCGAGAACTCTGACAAAAACGAAGACTGAGTGCCACGATGGCGCTAGCTTTCCGAAAACGCGGTCTCGTTGGCTTTCTCTCGAATGATCGCATTGCGTACCTGAAAACAACTGAAAAAGACACAAAATACAACGAAAGCTGTATTTATTTTTTGCTTAAACAGTTGGTGTCACCCGGCACTTACGTTTCTCCGCACTACCAGCTTCAGTTTTATTCGGGCCTACAGGCATATGTATCATGTGTGTATATTTTGAGTGTTTTTTCTTAATATACCTTCAAAATTTAGTGTTGGTTACAATATGTTAAACATCCTGTGTGTCATGTCTTGAGGCGTGTGTCTAATGTGGTGTTTACTTTGCTGTGTTGGGGATGAAAAGACATGGCCTTCTTTTTTCTTTTGCCACACATAGAATCACAAAGTCAGGGAGCCTTATAGGACTATGGTGGTTATGCCGAGCAGGAACTGTCACATAACCGGCTGCCACGTAAGAATATGTTTTCCGCGAATTCCTTGTGTAAACCACTTCTGCTTTCACACGCCGAGTGATGCCGAGCACCGCCAGCTAGCCACCTTCACCGCACTGCCGCTTCTATGGCACGCACTGCTTTGGCTTTTATTCAATGGCACATTTCTCGTTTACCGTTTTATGTCCTTCGATTTCACCTCTTTTCTTACTCATTATTTGGGACACACGGAATCACAGGTCCAATATAATGCGTTTCTTATGGTAGAATGGTAAGTAAAAGATTGCATCTAACGAAATGTGCTGAATTTCTACCAAACAGCAATGCCACAGACCTAAACGCGAGCAAGCATACTTTTGCCGAAATACTTTTGCGTTCAGTTTAGCTAAAGGACACACCAGTCTTACTTCAATAAAGGACCAAGTCTATACTTGCGCGTGCAAAAGCACGCTGAAAAGCAGTTTACATACACGGCCTGTTTTTAGCTTCATTCCATAAAAGCGTGCATCTCTTGTTAAGATATTTCTAACACGTTGTCTTTAAACAGAAGATGGCAGGATGTCACTGGAACTGCTACCCTCTTCGTTTACGTATTTTCGGAGTCACCACTTGTGAGAGGACAAATGTACACTGGTTCTGTCTAGTGAAGAACAGTGTGTCCTGATAGTCAAGCCAATGCTCTATTTTTAATCGCTGGGCTGCACTTCGGAGAAAACGCATAAAGTCTCTGTCAAAACGCATAAATTCTCTAACTGAATGAATGATTTCACCAACTGGTTTATCAATAATTGTCGGCCAAACCTGAAATTGACTACATGTGTGTGTGAGTCTTGGTATGCGCGGTTGCGTGCGTGCGTGCATGCGTGCGTGTGTGCGTGCGTCCGTACGTGTGTGTGTGTGTGGGTGCGTGCGTGTGTGTGTGTGTGTGTGTGTGTGTGTGTGTGTGTGTGTGTGTGTGTGTGTGTGTGTGTGTGTGTGTGTGTGTGTGTGTGTGTGTGTGTGTGTGTGTGTGTGTGTGCGAGAGAGGCTGTGAGAGAGAGCATATAGCTGCAGGGTAGTAGCTTGACCGCATGATACGACTGTTTCAGGTGATGCATTCTTTACAGGCAGCACGAAAGTGGGTATGTGAGCGTAGAATGCATTCGCTTTGAACCATACAGTAACTGAGTGAGTGAGTGTGTGTGAGTGAGAGAGAGTGTGTGTGAAAAAGTGCGTGTAAATGCAGGGTTGTAGCTTGGCCGCATAATATGACTGTTCCAGGTGATGCATCCTTTACAGGCAGAACAAAAGTGGGTATGTGAGCATAGAGCGCATTCGCTTTGACCCAGTGAATGAGTGAGTGAGTGAGCGTGAGAGAGAAAAAAAAGAGTGCATGTAGGTGCAGGGTAGTGTCTCTGCCGCATAATACGACTGTTTTAGGTGGTAAATCCTCCACAGGCGAAACAAAAGTGAATGCATGAGCGTAGAGAGCATTCGCTTTGACCTAGTGAGTGACATAGTGTGTTTGTGAAAGAGGGAGAGAGAGAAAAAGTGTGTAGGTGCATGTTAGTAGTAGCTTTGCCACATAATACAACTGTTTCAGCTGGTGCATTTTTTACAGAGAGAACAAAAGTATGTACGTGACTCTTAGAGCATTGAACCGGATAAGTGAGTGAGTGAGTTAGAAAAAGAGTGCATATAGGTACACGGTAGTAGCTCTGCCGCATAAAACTACTGTTTCAGGTGGTGCATCCTTTACAGGCAGAACAAAAGTGGGTACGTGAGCGTAGAGAGCATTCGCTTTGACCTAGTGAGTCAGTGTGTCTGTGAAAGAGGAAGAGAGAGAAAGGGAGAGCGTGTAGGTGCATGTTATCAGCTTTGTCACATAAAACGACTGTTTCAGGTGGTGCAATTTTTACAGGTAGAACAAAAGTATGTACGTGCCTCTTAGAGCATTGAACTGGATAAGTGAGTGAGTGAGTGAATGAGAAAAAGAGTGCATATAGGTGCAAGGTAGTAGCTCTGCAGCATGAAATGTAAAATGCCTGTTTGGGTGGTGCATTCTTTACAGGCAGAACAAAAGTGGGTACGTGAGCGAAGGGAGCATTGCCTTAGACCTAGTGAGTCAGATAGTGTGTCTGTGAAAGAGGAAGAGAGAGAGAGCGTGTAGGTGCATGTTAGTAACTTTGTCACATAATACGACTGTTGCAGTTGATGCATACTTTACAGGCAGAGCAAAAGTGGGTATGTGAGCTTAGAGCGCATTCGCCTTGACCCAGTGAATGAGTGAGTGAGTGAGTGAGTGAGTGTGAGAGAGAGAAAAAAAGAGTGCATGTAGGTGCAGGGTAGTATCTCTGCCGCATAATACGACTGTTTCAGGTGGTGCATTCTCCACAGGCAGAACAAAAGTGAATACATGATCGTAGAGAGCATTCGCTTTGACCTAGTGAGTGAGTTAGTGTGTTTGTGAAAGAGGGAGAGAGAGAAAAAAGCGTGTAGGTGCATGTTGTAGCTTTGCCACATAATACGACTGTTTTGGCTGGTGCATTTTTTTACAGACAGAACAAAATTATGTACGTGACTCTTAGAGCATTGAATGGATAAGTGAGTGAGTGAGTGAGTGAGAAAAAGAGTGCGTATAGGTGCAGGGTAGTAGCTCTGCCGCATAAATTGACTGTTTCAAGTGGTGCATTCTTTCCAGGCAGAACAACAGTGTGTACTTGAGCGTAGAGAGCATTCGCTTTGACCTAGTGAGTCAGCTAGTGTGTCTGTACAAGAGGAAGAGAGAGAGCGCGTAGGTGCATGTTGGTAGCTTTGTCATATAGTACGACTGTTTCAGGTGGGGCATTCTTTACAGGCAGAACAAAAGTGTGTACGTGACTCTCAGAGCATTGAACCGGATAAGTGAGTGAGTGAGTGAGTGAGTGTGTGAAAGAGAGAGAGAGAAAAGTGCGTATAGGTACAAGGTAGTAGCTCTGCCCTATAAAACTACTGTTTCAGGTGGTGCATTTTTTACAGCCAGAACAAAAGTGGGGTACGTCAGCGTAGAGAGCATTCGCTTTGACCTAGTGAGTCAGTTAGTGTGTCTGTGAAAGAGGAAGAGAGAGAGAGAGAGCGTGTCGGTGCATGTTAGTAGCTTTGTCACATAATACGACTGTTTCAGGTGGAGCATTCTTTACAGGCAGAACAAAAGTGTGTACGTGACTCTCAGAGCATTGTACCGGATAAGTGAGTAAGTGAGTGTGAGAGAGAGAGAAAAAGTGTATATAGGTACAGGGCAGTAGCTCTGCCGCATAAACCTACTGTTTCAGGTGGTGCATCCTTTACAAGCAGAACAAAAGTGGGTACGTGAGCGTAGAGAGCATATTCTTTGACCCAGTGAGTAAGTTAGTGTGTCTGTGAAAGAGGAAGAGAAAGAGAACGTGTAGGTGTATGTTAGTAGCTTTGTCACATAATACGACTGTTTCAGGTGGGGCATTTTTTACAGGCAGAACAAAAGTTAGTACGTGGCTCTGAAAGCATTGAACCAAATCAGTGAGTGAGTGAGTGAGTGAGTGAGTGAGTGAGTGAGAAGTTGAAGGTGACTGGGTGTGGGTGTGCGATTCCGAGCCGGCATTTTCTGTCGATCTACCTTATGTCAATGCGTGGCTCTGACATGCAAGTACTTTAAGAGACCAGTGTTAAGAGCCAAACTCAATTATCGAGCCAACACTTGAAGGCAGAGAAAGGAGACGTAGTGTGTAATTCAATATCTTACCTGAGAAAGTAGTTAGTATCTATCATCCTAATTCAAAACTATCTTTATCTTTACGCAAGCAAGCTTCTGTTGGAAAACGACTGAAAACAGACGTGTGTGTCTGACGTTCTTATGCACACAGGCAGTGAACAGAAAATAAGATACTACTAATTCAATGCATTTATTTGTAAGTCCTGTGGCCCCAAATGTTGACCCTAATAGGTTGCACAAAGCAGTTGGTAGCGCTTATGTATCACGCAAATTGTGAAGATTATTGAGCGACAATGCGAATGTACGTTTGAAGCAATATTTGGATGTGTGCGGCCGTTACAATTTATATTCTGAAGAGTATCATCCCGTTTCTATAGTTTGTAACAATATTCGAAAGAATTCTATAATTTTCTTTGCCATTGCACTTACGATTAATAAAACTCGCTTGAAGAGAAATGCCACATAAGAGCAACAACGTTACCAATCTAGGTCAGCACCTCCTTGGTTCAATGTTTACCTTAATTCGGCAAAATCGCTCCTCTTGCCAATTCCGATTAACTAGGAATATAACGAGACTCCCGCACACTTTTTCGCTCTACGAAACAGAAAATGTTCAGCCAACTGGCATGATTCAACAAACAGTTGCACACGTTACAGGTAAAACAGCCAGCATGCGAAACACGTGTAGGTCTAAAAAACGCAGATTGTAGGAGCGAACACTTGCTCAAAGTGTGGCATCACGTGGGTCGGTTCTCTCCGGAGTAAATTGCAATGACATGACAGAGAGGCAATAGCTTTGCATGAAAGGATCTAGCTAATGCGATGGCCTCCTTGCCTAGCCCCGTAGTAAGTAAATACGTGTCGTTGCCTTTTGAAATGAGGTTCACAGAGATAGAAGCATTACAACATGAAGTTAGGCCTCTTTACAACGTGAAGGCGTTGCAGCCGGTCGTTTGCTAAGGCACAAGCACAGAATGTACTAAATAGTACGATGAGAAGAGTCATGCAGCAAAAAAAGAAGTGATGAGGGGACCTGCGTAGTAAAGTGGAGAAAACGAGTAGGAAAGTGACCGTAAGGGACCTGTCAAAAGAGAAATGTAGACAGTCTCGTGCGTTGCCAGTAAACTGCCGATAAAATCAGATACTATTTTATTACTTTCTGTGTTCTCCTGCGTTGTTTGTATTATTTTATTTAGGAAACAACCTAGGCAGCTATTTATTTTTGAATTATAGCAGTCCTATACAGTTAACTATTCCCACACCTGCAAGTTTTTTACTGTTTCTTTTTGTTTAAAGACAATAATTAGTTCTGTTCTCAATCATAATCAACTTAGCCTTCATGAAATTATTTCCGGTTCTTGCTTCTTTGTTACGTCAGCCCTTCCGCTCCAGCGAAACAAAAGTTACTGCAACTTCGGAAGAAATGCCAGTGTATCTTATTGATGAAACAATGAGAGTCATGGGGTGCCTTCGGCTGGGCGTGTTCTATCATAATAAAGCTACAAAAGACGATTTGCTCCAGTGGGACTTCTAAGTGTTCTTCAGTTAGTGTTTAGGGAGGCCTAATTGGATTTGCTTGCAAACGCGCTGTCAAGAAATCAATGATATCTTTTTTGTTCAGCAGAATCAAAATTGCTACGCAAACAGGCATGCCAGAATGGCCCGTGAAGCTTCATCACTGCTGTGTGGCGCCGCCAAGTGATCTCGTTTGAGAAGATGAATGCGTTCGTCTTACCTAGATACTTGTCCGTACAACCCAGAAATTTGGGTTTGCCTTCTAATTTCTGACATACTGCATTTTGCGAGCATTAAATAAGAGAAAAAGGCACACCAATTTGGCTTTTTTTTAAGTTGTACTGATACTTGGGCGAGGTGATGTGAATGTATTGTTTAAAAAAATGGCGCCCCAATGTAGACAAAAGAATTGTTTTAAACACATGATGCCTGTGTTCGTGTGGTTAAAAAGTCTTTTCTTCTTTTTCGTTGCCCCTTTTTCTTAACCGATGCTGTCTTTTTTAACCATTGCAGTGCCTGCCGACAGTTTCTGTACGTCCTAAGTCTTGTCAATGAGAATTCATGCACCTCATAGCAGAAAAAGTGTGCTGGTGGCATCACGTTGCACTTCTTTGATCTTCGGTACTTTTCATGCCTGTCGAAACGTTAGGCCTACCACTCCACTACATCTTCGCTGCATCTCACAATAACTTATCATCTGCGAAGCGGAATAACAGTCCCCTTATATGCATTTTTTTATTTCAGCAAATAGTCTGCCCACATTCAAACACACCCATACTCACACGGTGACGCAGGCTGCGCAGCCGCTATTTTGTAATGTGATCAAGAGATGCCCCAGAGGCTAACAGGGAAAACACAGGAGCGTACCTTAGTCCCCTGGGCGTATTTTTCGTCCTCCCTAATTGAAGACTTGGATCCTCGCGCGGTAGCGTTAGAACATCCTCTATGTATCTAGAAAGCAGAAAGACAAACTAGAGCATAGGGGAGCACTGGAAGGGGGTCCTTAACGAGAATTCACTAATGCGACGAGATTTCTATGCGTGGTGTACATGTAGGATGCCGCCCAGACGACCACAGTCGCCTCTGTACGGGCCGGTGCGAGCCGGATGATGTTTTCGGCCAATTAAGGATGCCGTGCGAGACCTATTGGCTATGCATCCCACTGGGATCATTTCCGATTGACGTAAGCATCGTAGTTAGTGTGACGGATGCCACGTCCCATCGTAAAACGATGTCGTGACCAATCGGCCCATGAATCATTCGCGACGCAGAACCATTAAGAGTAAAGTAAACTTATCTTGGTATTATAGTGAATGGTAATCTTTACTCTGCTCTTATCAAGATCTCGGGATAGATAAGGAATACGACTATGTAAGTACTTGTGATCGCTTACTTCACTGCCCAGAGAAGCCGGAAACGCTCTGAATTGCAGGGACTGCTTAGTGGACTTTTTTTACGGGGGGATGCATATGAGCACGTGCGTCAAAGTGGTAGCGCGTGCGTGTGTGTTGGCCTAAGTGACCATCGCCTGAATTACGTAACACAGGCCAGAAAGAAGAAAAACAGTAACTCGACTAAAAATATTAAACGCAACGTTCGCTGCATATAACTATTTCTCGCACATTTATCTAATCTCTCATTCCTGTTTCTGCTTCTCTACTAGAGGTTAGCAAATCATTAAACTCAGTGACTGCCCTGGGTAAAGGAATGCCTATCACGCGAACGTATTCAGAGGTCTAGTGAAGAACAGTAATGGTGGAAAATGATGTTGACGTGGTTGGTATGACTCAATTCTAGGCTTCACACATCGTGATTCGAAAGGAAGGTTGTTTTTTTTTTTTATGAAGCGTAACGATTGCACGTTTACCCAAACAGAATTTTACCTACATATAATC
Source organism: Rhipicephalus microplus (assembly GCF_043290135.1). Lineage (NCBI taxonomy): Eukaryota > Metazoa > Arthropoda > Arachnida > Ixodida > Ixodidae > Rhipicephalus > Rhipicephalus microplus. The sequence goes on along the minus strand of NC_134701.1, from coordinate 245,832,839 downwards.
CTTCAATATAGCTAGCTTTTACAATCTAGAAGATGTAGTTTTACAGCAGATGTTGCAGTATACAGGACTTCGACTGCTCGATTGAAGGAACAAGAAGCTGGTTCCTACACTGAAATCTGTCGACTCCTCTAACCGGGATGAAATAGACGTACAGAATGTGAATTTCAGTAGATTCTTCAAAGAATGCCGTGAGTTTTTAGATTGTTATGGTGTACAAGCGTGGTATGCCTCTGTAACCTAAGTCATTCGTGAAACATACAGCAGCTTGGTCGCACAATTTTAACGCCCCGCTGTTATTCCAAACACTCTTCTACAATGCTTCAAAGGGACGAAATAAATTATTCAGCGAAAAAAAGTTGTCACGCATTTCCAGGCAAGCCACACGGAGTGGTTTTTCACTCTTACACAAAATTATCAGCAGCATTTGGGTGCAGCAAACGCCCACATGCGTCGCTAGCGTCTTTCAGCAGCATAGATGCTGGGTCACTCAACATTATTATTTAAAAACAAGCACATCCTGGGTGCTTTTTTGCAAAATCCAGTATTCATATATGTCGAAAGAAAACAAATAAAAGTACCCCTTCAATGTCAATGAGAGCTCCTTTGTAAAACTGAGACTCACTATGATCAGCGGAGCAGAGGTGTGCTGACATGAAAGGGTCACTTTTCCTTTTTTTTTTTTCTGCCCCATCAGCTTCATTGGGATGCAATGCGACAACTCTCTGAAGAGAACTAGAACACTCGCCAGAACATTCTACAGCACGTAGAACCGGTGGAGCGAATCGCGAATACCGTTTCAACACGACGAGATGGAAATGCCCAAGTCCCGTCTCATTTTTGTTTCGCAACGTACACGCTTTCCCAGCTAAAGCCATTTTTGCCCTTCTTGTTACCTTGTCTTTTTACTGTCTCTCGTTACACAGCTGCAAAGCACACACGCCACGTCTGACTGCATCGCGTTGACTCTCTAAATTGTGAAGCTCATGAATTCGAAAGCAGCTAGTACTGCCAGTGTGCCTCGTTCCATGCCTTTTTTGAACGCAAAACAAATAAATGTGATAAGAGAGAGCGGGGCTCCTGGGAAGAGGGGGTGAGAGATTGCGGAGAAAACGAGAGAAGGCATTTGCTTTTTTTTTTTTTCGGTGGTGTGACGCCGAGCATGCTGGAAAACGGAACCGACACCGATTCGAGAAAACAAGCCCGATGTGCGAAGAAACGAATGTGCATTCATGATTACGAGGTGGATTCTTGTTTCAAGAAAGCTCGTGTTGCATCTCATAGAGACAGGTGAAACGCGCTTGCGATTCGACCAAAAAAATATAAGTCTGGCATTGCAATCTGAAGCCTTGAAAGAAGTTTTTGTAGAAAGAAGGCAAAGGGAAAAACATATCCCAGCCCCCTGTGCAGCCCACTTGAACAACATATTGCATCTTAGAAATGCGAAGAAAGTTCCAAGGCTGTTCTTTGCAGCCAACATTTATGTTTATTTAGCGATCCTGTCGAAATATCTTGTATGTGACCGAGCACCTCGTAGATTTGTTTGGATTCTCGTTCCCGTGGCCATGTTGGGAAACTCGGAGTTTTATTACCTACTCCACTAACCGGCCCCGCGGAGTGGAACCGAAAAACGGCCACTAAACAAGCAAGCGCCGAGTCTTATGATTTCCATGCAATGGGTACCGCGCCTCGCAACGCAAGCTTCGCGTTATACGACAAACAAGTTTCCAAAAGTGATTTCGATGCTTGCGTAGTCAAATATCGTGGACTGATAATTACGAACAATCAGAATGTCAATGCTGCAGGCTTACAGAAACAGCGCCAGAACCTTCTAAAGGGTGTCCTACTGCTGACGAAAACTTGCGAGGTTTTTGTGTTCGCGAGAGTTTTTCACCAGCTTCCAGGTGCTTTCTATAATAACACGCCCAATGCCACTATCGTCTGCCGTTTCCTCTTTGGAACAGTACTCACCCAAGAATGTTCTTGTCACAACCGTTGCTTGAGCTTGTGCGGTTCCATAGTTCTTGTCACAACTGCCACTCGATCTCGTGTGGCTTCATTCCACATATTTCTTGGTAACAAAAAAGAAATACCAAAATGAACTGAAATTTTTGATAGGCGTGTGAATCTTTCAATGCACCAATCCAGCTGTTTTCATGCATAAGGGTCAACTGTATCACTGTTTTCAAGTATTTAATTATATCAAAAGGTGATGCCCATAATGACTATACCTAATTTGATCCGTACAATAATCTATAGAGTTGTAAACAGTAGTCTATAGAGTGGAAGGAAATATGATCGGCGAGAAGAACAAAATGCTTATTGCCACGTTCGTGGCTTGCTAATTTCGCATTTAGGTATCGTCGGGACCTGAAATTTGCAAAGTGCACAGCGCACGCTATAGCTTTTGACCTATACGGTGACACTACAGTGTTGTTGTACTTTATTCATTTCACAGCAGCTAAGTTCAGTGAAGCTTTGTGTCCGCTTCAACGACGTAGTTGTCCCAATGAATACAATGCACTGCGTACCTTTGTACTACAAGATGCATTATATGAATGTGACGAAATCAGCTTAATTTCCTTAATGTTATAGTGTTCTAATTCAGCCCACACTGTGGATGGTGTAACCTGAAGGCCAAAGCTATCTGAAGTAAAGTAGTTATGTCCTCGGCTTGATCGATTCGTACATTCGCGCCAGAATCATGCGCTAAGTTCACAAAACGCTTCGTTGCCGTTGGCCAGCTCCCCTCGCTAACTACATGTGCAGAGTCAAGATTGGCTGAAATTGTTTCCTACAGAGACGCTATAGTGAAAAATATTTTTTCTTCTCAGTAAACCACTCTTTCACAACACCAGGAACACCACGCTTGCGGCGAAGAGCCGCTTGGTAAGCGAGAAAGTGCGCCTGAAAAAAAAAAAAAAGAGTGTGGTGACACCATCGTGAAGCTCGCGCGACTCGCTACAATATTGGCGCGACTCGCCAGAACAACGTTGGCTCTAGCAGATGACGTCACAATCAGTGACGTCGTCTACTAGAGCCAATGTTGTTTCTCATTCATAAAAACAAAGTGCATTGTTTTCTGAAGAAGCGAAAGACTTTACCTGTCACTCTTGACTTATAAAGTTCCAAAAAATTTTGTTGGGTGAATGTAAAAAAAGGCAAAAAGAAAATTTGAGGTCCATCATGTCACCATCGCACATTTCGGCGAGAAATTAAAACTTTCCACGTTGATTTTCTCGTGTTTTGGAACGCCTACAATACTGACATTGGCGCACTACGGTTTTTAGAGTGAAATAATCTGCATAAACTAATTTACTACTTGACATTAGTGTTCTTTAATGAACAAATCCAACGTTTAATGCTTATTTAAATACTGACTGTGTTGGAACAGTGGTGGTCACTACATATCTAGCAACCACTTACGCAGCTGGACAACGTATCGCTTGGCTTATTTGGGTACGCACCGCAGCACAAGCAGCCTTTACTCACGCTTTCTCGAACATGCCACTGCTGTCGCATGTGCTGCCTAGTGTTTGAAGCTGTGTGACAAGGTGCTATTGCATCAGCGTGTGCTTTTTCAAGTTTTCTGTACCTAGAAGTATTGTTGTCGCGATGATTTCTAGGGACACCAATAAACTTTTAAATATAGAGACCTAAAAACAAAGTAACAGAAAGCTATAAAAAACGTTTAGTTAACTGGCGCTTCACAAAGTGGGCATAAAAACTTAATTTGGCCTAAATGCTATTTTACATGGGGAAGTCTGAAAAAATCTTTTCTTGTTCATTTATTTGTAACAAAATAACTGTGCGATACCAAACCCTTCTTACTGCATGGTGCAAAAAATATTGGTTTCTGGGTATGATTCTTTAGCGTTATCTGAAGTTGTGCCTAAGAGGATACTTGAAGCCTGACGAATAAAGTGTTTAAAGTATTGAAGTCTGACGAATAAAGTGAATAAAGAATAAATTATTAGAATAAAGTGTTCTAATAAAGTGTTCTAATGCTAAAGTACTTCTAATGCTTTTGCAGCTCACTAATACTCTTACTCTTGCTCTTCTCTCTTTCCCTCAACCCTCCTTACAAATTCTTTGTTTTATTTTTGTAATTTTATTGCATGCGCGACATTCTTTATTTCGGTTTACATTCGTTATTAATCCTTACCACCTTTCACTGCCTTCCGACCCCGGTGCCCGGTTTGTTTCTTGCTTTCGAACATCCCCTCACCCGTTGCCTCCGAATTCGGTCCCCGCCCCCGCAGGAAGTACGTCTCAAAATGGTTGACCCCAAAGGATTCAGCAAATCCTCGACTCTGGAGAACACCGTCAACGGCGCGCCGGACATCGAGGCAGCGTTTTGCAAGAACCCCAACAAATTATTTGGCGTCAGCCCTTCCGATATCGACAAGTACTCCCGAGTGGTGTTCCCCGTTTGCTTCGTCTGTTTCAACCTCATGTACTGGATCATTTACCTGCACATCAGCGACGTTCTGCCGGACGATGTCGGCGACGACTAGTGCACGCCCCGCCCGCTGCGCGGCGCTGCCGTCGGCGGTGTTCGTGCGCGCGTGCGCGCATGGTTCTCCGCTTCCGAGAGAGGAAATAGGTCGCCGCTCGTCCTCCTCCTCCCGCTCTTCTGAGAGAAGTGTGGGAGAAGCGGCAGCAGCAAACATGGCCCCCCGGATCACCAACTAGCCGCGAAACGTCGCAGTATATGAAGCTAAAAACAGCAACAAAAACGGTTAACAAAATTCGGCCAGCACCACCTCCCCCATCCGTGTGGCGGTTCCGAAGGCTTTCGGGCCCCGCTGGGGAGCCCAGCCAAGGCCGCGGAGGCGCGAGCACGGCGCGTCTCTCCTTTCGTCTCGAGTAGTACAGCCTCACAGTTTAGTTCGTTTTGTGAAGTCGCTCTCGCCGGTGGGCGTAACAGGTGTGTCGTTCGTTTTTTTTTTTCGTTTTTTTTTTTTCTAGCCACGACTCACTGAGAAGCCCGCTGTGACGAGCGCACTCGACTGTCCTTTCAATATGCAAAAAAAAAGAGTGCCGAATTAAATGAAGAAAACAACACAATGGCAGCATTACGTGTCCTGGAGACCAGACGTAGTATACAAAGCTCTGTCTGCAACTTAGCGTGTTTATTCGCTCGCCGATGATTGGTCGTTCGATTGAGAAAGCCAGTCACAATAGGTTCTGAGCGAATATGGCCACCCGCAATGTCGAAACATATATGTATACACACATACATCGACACCACGCCACGTGTCGTCAGGGTAATGACCGTAACATTCTCCGTCCACGGCAGCTGCATCACGAAAGGCTGCGCGCAGCGACGCTCGTGCACCTCGGCGACGCTGGCTGGGCTCACTAGAATCGCCTTTCTAGCTATTTGATTCTTCTTCCTTTATCTCTTTCTTTATCTCTTTCTCTATCCGCTTTCGTTCGCTGTGTGCACTGCCTGTCCTCGGCGTCCGCGTGGCGTCTGGCCGACTTCGAGGGGCTCTATTGCCAACGCTCGCTCATCGGCCGGGCATCACTGTCGAGAGTGTAAGGGAGGACAGGGCGCGCACGTGTCGTATACTCCGCTTACATTTCTTTTTCCTTACTCTCTTTCTTTTCTTTTGAAATCGCATCTGGTTCACAATTGTGGAGAATGTTTTCATCCAAATCAAAGACAAAAAGGGGGAAAAATGCAACAAGAAACGAACTACAACACTGACGAGTCTAAGCCTAAATAACCGACCGCCTGACAACGGTGATCGCGTTACACGCTACTAGCGAGCGGACCATTGTCCCCCGTAACGAAACACGAAAAAAAGTCGAAATAAAAAGGAAATCGAAATAGACCGCGACACACTCACTCGCTAACAATGGTCAGGATGAGATGAAATCGTTTCGAATTTTCGGCCGAATTGCGATGTGATTCCGCGTTCACGTTTTAAACGTGATGACACGTTCGAAAGACTGTATTTAAAATAGAGCGGAAATATTTCCCATGACGTCGAACTCCGCATCGTGCGAGGCACAAAGCTTGTTCATATTTTGAAATAGAGACAGAGCCGGAAGATGTTTGTAAGCGCGGATGGCTGATAACGTAACCCACGCAATTTTCGCTTCGACGTGTGAAACATTGGCTATACGCATAAGACGTGACAAAATGCCAAGTACCGCAGAGATGCAGAGATTGAAGAAAATGCACAGCTGTTGAAATCTAATTGACCATACACAAGGCACGAAATCAGTAAATTGAAAGTTAAGTGGTCTCCAACAGCTATGTTAGAGAAGTTGGTGTGCGCAGCTGCCATCAAGGTTCATGAGACCGGCAGTTCGCTCGACAAACGTTCAATAATACCCCGCACTGTAGTGTTTTGCGCTTGTGCTTTCCAGGTACGATGACATTATAAAACGCGTTATCAGGCAGGGTTTCTGCTTTCAACATGCGGTAAGCACCGGAGTTTTGTCATTCGGGTGCCCTAGGGTGACATCTTTAGCTTGTTCACGGTTCCACTGGAATTTTCCCTTAACAAAGCCTTCATAACTTTAATATGCAGATTGGTGCACGCGTGGGAAAATAGGTAACAGTTTGCAAGTTCAGTATGGCATTCGCGGACTCTATACTTCCGTGCTTACATCGGTCAATCTCAGAGCAAGTTGAACTCGCTAGCAGTACGTAGCCGTGAAGAACCAAATGGAGAAATGATTAATGTCCCAAAGTATAAGATTGACCAGGATCGACAATAGATCTCAAACTATAGTGTACAGAGACATCCGGGGCCTCATGAATGTATCCACGCAAACTTTCACTCAGAAAGCCATACTCCACAAATGGACTTGCCGGTTGCTGTCGTCACTATAGATGCTACCCAAGAATGCCACGCGCTGCATGGCCGGAAGTCCCTGAACTGTGCGTCGTGGGCTGCGCCAGCTTAAATTTTATCTCAGATGTGATCGGCTAGGCGCTTCTTCGTAGTGAGGTTGTTAACTAAACGTTCACGTTCATGTATATCTTTCTGTCTTGATTTATCCGAACTTGTTGCACGTCCCACGCATGTATTGCCATACCGCAGACATCCCAAGTATCTTTCATCTGGTTAACCCGTCGTTGTTGTAAAGTAATGTAGTAGTTGATGCTTTCACGCCACTGTTCGGAACCCATCACGGGTAAATAAAAATAGAAGGCGATCTTGCAGAAAAGACGGCTTCGTAAGTTAAAAAAAAAAGGACGTTATATGCTATGCGCGATACAACATCGAGTATGTATACTTGTTGTGCGTCGGTTGTGAGCTCCACTTGTTGCTCGTTCCCGTTCTAAGCAGGTGTCCACCTCGTAAAACAAAAAGTACGTCTTATCAGTTGTCGTCACTTCTCCAAAAAAACTGTTCTCGTTTTGTTTGTGTGCGCCGTTACTCCTCTTGCAATTTTTCGATGGCATGTATGAATAAAACAATGCTCGAGAGAAGAGAAGCGGAGGTGAATGCGGTAGAACGACCAGGTCGAACGCGACTTATCTCGTGAGTCGCGCACGTAACGTGAAAGGTCGCGCTCTCTTCTGTACATTGGTCGTAATCTTAGTCTCTCGCGGATTGTCTGTTACAACTACGTTTGTCTTCTACCACTTGCGTCTTATTCCGAACTATGTCAAGCTCCACTTTCCTGCATGATTCGCCGACTTCTCGTCTCTGATAGGCTCAGAGCGCGGTCACTCCCTATCTGATCGGCTCGGAATGAAATGGAATGGAATGGAATAGAACTTCATTTCAGTCCTGCAGGACGCGCTTAGCGCGTGGCAGGCGTCTCCCACGTAGGGACCGACAGGGAGTATGGTGGCCGCTTCGGAACGCTGATGTGGTGAATTTTAGTCAGCGCCTCAAGAAGGTGCCGGTTTTCAAAAATGCACTCTTTGTCAATACCATCTAATATGACCACATGAAGGAGAAAAAAAGTAATGCAGAGGAAGAAACCTTCCTGGTTGTTGACTGGGCCTTACAATGTCAAAAGTCCAGTGCGAAAGCCTAGCAGGAGAGGCGGCACCGCTTTGTCTGTCGCTTAGATTCCCCACGATTCTTTCTTTTTTTTTTGAATTTTATTTGTTCAAAGAGTCACCGGGAACGAATGCGAACCTCATCACTTCTACTTCATTTATCCAGCTTAACCTCAAAAAGCCAAGTTGAAAAAGCGTTCACCTTTCGCGAATGTATCTGTGTGTCGTCGCACCTCCGCGCGGGTCGTAGGAGTAGATGCCGTCCTTTTAGCGAAAGAGAGAACTCGTCTCTCTCACTCTGTCTCCATTGTGTAGTGTGTTTTACACAAGAATGATGCCTCACTGGCGGGCCATTTGCGTACTCAATGTGACCTGTTCGACTGAGCCGGCTTCGCTGTTGGGCAGACCGCCCTCCGAGGCGGAAACCACGTGGGGCGGCGGCGAGTTCGTTGCTTGTTGCGAAAGCCGGTCTATATACGCACACGCTCGTGCCGCTGCTCGGAGCTGTATAACCCTCGGTGATAATCGTCGATGTCGTGTCTTGTGATGGAAGTTCAATGGCACGTGACAACCCTCCCCCGTTTCTTGATGCGTGAGCGCAATGTGTAGTCTCGTTAGCTCGCTATCCCGGGCCGACTTTTTGTGCAGGTCCATCTATGTTTACGCCCCGCACCAAGAATCAAAATGAACAGGTTGAACACCTCATGCAGCTTATGTGTTATCGTTCACCCGTTTGCAAGCTGCTATATAGGCAAAAGTTGTTTCAGGCTCTATTTAGCGTCTTCAACTTGTTCCCGCACGTCCATGCTGGTGTTTTTTTTGTTGTTGTTGCTGTTTGTTGTTCGTAGTGGGATTGTTCAATTCAGACGCATATTTCAGCGTGCAGTTGGTATGTTGATGGTGACCGGCAGAAGGAATGTCGATGCACCTTTAGCATGTCAAGTATGCGCAATGGTGAGCTCCGGTTTTGAGCGTTGATTCCTTTTCAATAGATATAACTGAAGGACAGACGCTCAAGGTAATTCGCCTTCCTCGTTGAATTTGTCATCTCGGCAGATGAGAGCTTTTCGGCTTGCTGAGTTGGAGCAAGGAAATCACTCACCACTTTGTACATAATACATCTCAGAGGCGTTACGGAGAAGAGCGGGTGTGTAAAGAGTTTGTCTGTTACTACGCGCGGCTCCTCTGCGGCGAATTGCTGCAAGCAACACCTTTCTGGAAAGTTTAATCTCATGTAAATGAAGATAATTGAATTCTTCTCGTACTCTAGCACCACACTTCTTCCTACAATTGAAAGCTCACGACTACGCTTTATTGTTGTCAATCGCAGGAAGTTATCGGCAGGTGTTAGCAGTATCCGAGTAATAATTGATTCTTTCGGGTGTTGTCTCTTGGTTTTAAGGAATTCTTCATATTGAATACGGCCTCGGAGATCCCTAGCTCAAGGTAAACGTGCACTATTATACATGAAACATCATTCATATCTCGTTCTGAATTAGGGAAAGAACTACACCAACTGTTGAATTTGTCCGCAGGAAAACGCACCTTCGTAAAACACTACCGAGTGCTATCATTCCTCGCGACAGTCTCTAAGGCTCCTTCGTGTTTCCACAAATTGAAGAATGGTCCTCTCATCAAAAAGAATTGTTGAAAGCTTATCACGAGAAAAAAACGCTGTTTGTTATTCTTGCAGTGATGTCGATCGAAGCTAGCCAGCCTTTGGGGGAATTGTCTGCTCTATTATCCTCTGTTCGTGGATAACCTTGTCCTTACGATGTTCACTGTAGCGAAGAATTGTGTATTTCTAGGTGCTTGCCCGCTCGCGCGGTGTCTTGCAGTACACATATAAAAGATCAAAAGTCCTGTCGCTCCTCCACTTGTTCTGTGAGTGACTTGGAGCTATTCGGGTTGGAGCGTTCGTGTAGGGCTTCTTCAGAGTGCGCGTGTTCATTTTGCCTGGAATGCAAGGCCCCGCCCCCGTGTTAGCAGTATGAATGTGCGAATGAGTGATCGTTTTCTGTGTACGTATTGTTCATAAAATGACGGTTGCTGACGACAGTATCGTGTTGTAACTTCAGAGGACACCTTTAAAAAAAAAGGCAAACACAACCGCCAAATAAAATGGTGGTGTTTGTGAACATCCCTGTAATACGTGTAATGCAATCCCTGGGTAGGTGTTTTTTTTAGGGATTTTTATTTCTTCATTTGTAAACTTTCATAATCACGAGCTTTTGGTTGCTGCTCTGACATCGTGACAAAATTAAGTGCATGACATAAAGCGCTAAACTCTGCAATCGATTATCTTCGCTTTTTCCTGTTGTTCTTATGCGTAATTATCGGCCCCTATTAAAGCTCTGATGTCATGTTTTAGTTTGTGTGGGAACCCTACAAGATAAAAAATATTTCTATGGTTAATACACTTCTTTCAATAAAGGGTGAAGTTATCTAATCTAAAACATTCTGTAATGAGCCGAAATGTACCCGCCGAAAATGAAACATTGATTCTTCATTCAATGAAATATTTCTTTATCGAAACGAAAATAATGAAACGTTCTCTATATACAGTTGAATTTCTTCGACATTAGAATCTGTTCAATCTGTTCGTGGAGTGACGCAGCGAATTCACACCGGCTGAACGCTGTGCATTGTCTGCATTGTCTATGTATCCACTAATTATACTTATCAGCTATATAAAGGCTAAATATGGATGTTCAAATTAAAGAGGTACTCACATTTCTAGATATTCCTGCAGGAGCCGATAGAAGCATTGAAAGAAGTCGATATGCGTTCAATGCTTGCGTTTTCTAACTTAAATCAAAAGTCGTCGATCCTTGTTCTATTGTACGGGAGGGTACACAAAACCAAAACCGATATAATAATGCGAAAGAGCAGCCTGTGTAAGAAAATGAATTAACTTTTCTTTTCTGCATTGAGTTGTTTTGATTCTGTGTTTTCTGGAAAATCAAACTCATCTCCATGGGCCAGGCTATCGTTGGTAACCAAACTCTGGCGCCCTCTTATGAACTCCAATGTAATAGATATAGATATCCTCTGATATGCCAGCGCAATGTACCTGAATTATTTTTCGCGAACGTTTACGTAGACACGAGTATCTGTTAAACGTGTGCATGCCAACTACGCTTTGTGTCTCTATCTCGCCTTACCCTACCGGGTCAAAGATTCCGCTTTACCCTATATCTCTTTCTTTCGATCTCTGTATAGGATACCCTGGACGGAAGTAAGCGCCCCCTGTAAAAACAATTGAGAGAAAGTGAAAAGCTACGATGAAGTGAAGTAAGCACGGACACGGCCGCAGTAACAAGTAATGACGCACCACGTTGTACGATGCTCAATCTCTGGGACCGTGGCCATGCAGTGTGTGGTTGATCACGATTACTTATCTTTGATGTAATTGAGAGCAAATCTCAGCCTAAACTTTCCTCCGAGTTCGCGACAACAACACTTTTCTCGAGGGACATTTATTACGCCGAAATTGGAGATGCGTTCGAATATTTAACAGCATATTTGACGTCGCTAGCTGATGGCGGCATGGTTCGAGACTCGAGCGAATATAGGTTTTGTGAACTGTGGACGTTAACGGATGAACCGTTTACTACAAGAATGCGCCCGAAAGTTTCGCCAGCATGTCCTTTTCACAGATGTCTGTACCATATGACGATCTAGCTGGGTGCAAGGGAATCGTTACATTCCGGCAATTGAGACGAGGTGGATATCTGCAGCGAGCTCTAATTCCTATTTCACGAACAAGTGTATTGTGAACAAGCCTGTGGTGAGCGACGTCATGGGAAGTTTTGAAAAAACAAGAACAAAAGACTTCCGTTACCCTGACCTGAGCGAAAGCGTGCCTCTTCCTTCGAGATCGGGTATACGACCATCGTACCGATAGGAAAAATAACAGAAAAAAAACAAAGGCATGAAAACGACCAACTTATGCTTACGTCTCTACTGAGCTTCCCGAAGCCTTTTGCGATTACGTTCGTCATTATTTCGAACGCGCGTTACGTTTTTGCAGGAACGTCACGTCGGGTGGCTGTCGATGATGACGACGACTTCCCCATTCCCCAAAGGGTACAGGGCCGAGTCAAGGAACGCCGCGCCGAGAGCTTCCGTTCGAATTTCGTCGACTTAGTTGGCGACGGAACGTCGCACTTGCTATATATCCTATACCGAGTGCCACATTTCGGGGCACCTGTCTCACGTTTCTTCGCTCGGCGGTCTTGTGTTTTCAAAGTCGTCTTCTTACTTTTCTCCCTCCTTTGGATCGAGGCGCTGCGGGCAGTGACGCATGAGAAATCGTGTCGCGAAATCGCGAAACGCATTGCGCCGCACCCACATCACCCCCCAACCCTTGCACAGTTGTGTGCGCAACAGGCGCGTCCCCGCGTCGAGCACGCCTGCCGTCGAGCACGCCCCTTAACGGCAGACGTTCGAATCAAAGAAGCACGCCTAGATTGCAGAAGTTGCGCTCCGCCACTTTTACACAAGCGGAGCGTGTCTGCAGGTCTGTAGGTGGTGTGCCGCGGCAGCTGTGCAACTTCTGCGGTTCGGGGTCTCGGGTATCTGTCGCGGGGCTCCTCTGTAAATCTCTGTGGCAGGTCTCCCGCCATTTTCGGGAGCGTCCAACCGCGCCAGGTCCTCGGTCGCCAAATCTGGCGACGTGTCGTGCTGAGCGAGGCGCCGTGCGTTGCCGCGCTGAGCCCGCTACTTCACGGTCGTCGCGGTAGTTCACAGCGCACTCACTCGTTCAACCCGACGCGCGCGACCTCACAGAGCCGTCGCACACCACCTCAGACTTCGCGGGCTTTCTTTTTCTCCCCCGTACTATTCACTACCCGCGTAGCTCAGTTCAGGCCAGCCAACAGTACAGTAAGCGTAACGCAGTTTTATCGACGCTTTTCACGAGTCAATCCCGGCGCCTCACTCGGAGGCGCCACCATCTGAGGCAAGACAACTACCCACAAAGATACAGAGAGAATATATATATATTATATATGTATACTTAACCCCCGACTACTTAGGTAAGCAGGGAGACTCGCACACGTACACCCCACACACGACACAGCTGAAAACAACCGATTCTCTCTCTTTTTTTTTTCATTTCATGTACATAAAAGTGCTTACAAACTTCGTGTATATAATCACAAAACATTACTCTGTTAGGCCTAGTGATCCTTTTTATAAGTGCATGACAAAGTGCATGGGCGAATTCTCTCTAGGCATGAAGGCCATACAGGGCGTGAGAGACATCCGATGTACATAGAGACTATTAAACTACACACCGGTGTGCACGGGACGCACTCTTTAGTACATCCTTCCTCCCGCGTCGTTGCGTCCTTGCGTCTTCCAGCGAGCCCGATCTAAGCTTTCCAATGCCAGGCGGTGCTGCACACTGGACTCATCACCCGACCGGCCGCGCAACCAGATGGCGGACTCCCCATGTCCAGCTGTCGGGTGGGCCCTCCTCTATCCTCTAGGCCGGCGCTACTTCCTCCGTACGTCTTCAATGCAGCTTTTCTTTTATTTACCTCAAACGTCGCAGTCCCATGCAGCGTGACCGACTGCGGTCCCTGCAAGACTCTTAGATGTCCCTGTCTTGTGCCGACTGGTGTGCTTGTGAAGTTTTAACCGCCCTTGTAGGAAGTAAGCACGCGACTTGCCGACGTGGGGTCGTCATGTAAGATAATCTCAAAGCTAGCGGGCTTCCCGCCTCCTCCTCTCGCTGCTTTCTGTCTCGTGTATGTGCTCGTGCTGCCGAACCTTTCCTTAAGCCTCGACTCCCCGTTGGTAGTTCCCGTCCCAATCTTTCTCTCTCACGCTCTCTCTTTCTCTCGCATGCACTTCGAGAAACCCTTTCTTCCCGAACATCGTGACCGTGAGTGGCTCTCTCCCAGGCCGCTCTCCACGACAGAAGTATTTGCTCAGATTTGTGTCCCGTCGTTAGTCGCACCGACTGCTTCGCTGGTTCCATCATGTATTCTGACTCGTACAAACCGAGAAGGCGCAGAAGGATCAAGAGATAATAAAAAACAATGGTCGAGGGAGGGAACCGAGACGTTGAAGCGAGAGCACAATTTACCGCGCAGTTCTGCACGTGCGTAATCGAGTAGGTTAAAAAAAACTCGTCCTCCTTGTTAGCGCTTTGTAACCAATATGGTGGCGCAGCAGCAGCAGCGTCCACATAGGGAAGACTTAGCCGTGTCACGTCCTTGACGACGAACTGTTCACCCAGCAACACCCCGATGACGAGTGTGTGTCTTTTTATCGGGGTGGAAGCATTGCGTTTGCGTTTCTCTTTTTTTGCGTCTTGTATAGCGTTACGCTCACTTCCGTCGTAGGAAGCAGAGCCACCCGCCGGGGAATAAACATGTTACTCGACAAAACCGTTGTGCAGCCAAAGCCGTTTCCTGTTCTGTGGTGAATTGTTACGCGCAATGTGTCACGTTCTTTTTGTTCAATCTTCTCCTCTTTCAGAGGATGTTCTGTCTTCTCTGTTAACAAGTGTGCCGTGGTGGGACAATTTTCACCTGTTTGTCTCTGAGAGTGTTTTTTTTTTCAGTGTTGCGAAGGCGTGGCTGTTGGCCGATTACCATGTACGTGTGACTTGAAGGGTAGACAACCGTGTTTCTTGGGTGCTTCCCGGTGTAATGCAGGTTTTCGGACGTGGGAAGTGGTTGTGTGTTATGTGGGCACACTTATATGCATTGTTTCATTTACAAACGCTGTCATCTGGGTGTACTTGCCACTCTTTTTGTCACTCTGGTTCTTGTTTGTTTTACAGTTCATCAACAGCTCGTCACTTTCCCTATACCGAAGTGTCTCAGTTAGTTGGTCTTGTTTAGTGATCCTCACTTTAAACTTAGAAAAACACAAGCCACTCATAGCAATGGTGCTGCATTTGTCAAACCTCTAGTCCACTACAGGGGAAATGAAATTATCTCCCTGCATACGCTGTTAAGTCAGTTCTCAGGCTATGTACCACGTTGCGAACAATATTACTGCGCTAGTTTGTTCATTTTTTTTTGTCGTAGTTGTCCTTTAGGTAGTGGTTCGTGAACAGTTTTTGACGGCAATAAGACGTTCCCTTCATTTCAAGTACATGAATTCTGTTGAGGTGCTTCAATTGGCATTCTCTTCCACCTAATGTTCACCTTATCAATAAACTATCGCGCATTTTCTCACTGCTTGAGAAAGTATACTATTACACACATCACTTGCCGCCGTTCAATTTTTCTAATGCGTTTCACGTCTGTGTCGCGTCAAGGCTTTGCTACTCGTTTCTTTCTCTAGTCATGGGCTCCGCACGCACTTTAGTCACTCTTATCTCTCTAGTCGTCTGGCTTTAAAGTTACTCTCTGAGAACATCCGCTAACACATATGAGACGAGACCATTGAAAAAAAGAGAGAAATAGTATACCTTAGTCTTTTTAGCACTGTTACCCACAGCACAAGATAATGTTTCGGTGCTTGATTAACGTGTTTTCGTGCACGTCAATTATTCCCGCTTCTACTCCTTAGGAGAACGAGACGTCAGCGCAGGCATTTAGAGGCTACGTTTTCTCCAGTTGTTGCCAATCGAACAAAGCAAAAATAAGCACCTTGCGTGTCAGAAGATAACGTTCGTTGATCGCTCATTCTCGGCCAGTCCACTGTTGAGATGCTTGTGTTTGACTGCAGGCCTGAAAAAAAGAATCTGACGCAATCAAGCTTTCTCCTTCGCCAGCGTAGGCATCTAGGTAAACGCACATGGCAGGAACGTTCCCTGTTAATGCGTGTTTTAAAAAGCAAACTAACGTGTTGTGTGTCTTGAGGGAATCGTTGAGGTATGTATGAATAGGCAGTGCTTGGCATTGTGGACTTGTAACCCAAACGTCGCGCAGGATCCCTTTTTTGCAGGCCTGCAGTGATGTAGCTCCAACATGAAAAAAATATGTGAATGCAGTCGACTTCGAGAAACTAATAAGCATTGTTCATTGACATGTTAGGCTGTTCATTTCATCCAAGGGTTTAGCAGGTTACAGAAACAGCACTGCTTGGACTTGCATAATCTCCTTCTTTAAGACACTTCTTTTTATCTTGTACTTGTGTTTATAGGCTCAATCATTGTGATGAGTACATATTCTGTCTGGACACACTACACAGCCCAGGTATTTTGGTGTTCATTCTTCAGATATACCCGAAGTTGCCGCGCTATACCTATTTAGGGATGAAAAAAGAATAACCTGTCTTTTTTGCGGCTCTTCACTGGACTTCTTTGTCGCGCGTACAACGGCTCAAGTTTCTTACTACTTAGGGAAATACACTTTTGTTGGACTAAGCTGTTTTAGGCGAATATGTTTCATACGAGAGTGCTGAAATAAAACGCTGATTACACAACCGACCGTGCTGACGCCTGCTCAATTCTGTTTCTATTCAAACCTGATCTTTAAGTCCCTGCACAAAGCCATCACTTTTTTCAGTTAGCAATTTAAGCAACACTGATATTTCAGTTTGTTGTGACACTTAGGTGTAGCAGTCATAAATTTATATTGTTGCTCTTCCTAATTTGATATTCTGTAGCATTGCTTCGTATGCGTACTTCGTATTCTTGAACCGAAGTAGGTTTCTTTTTGAATTCAATAATTTCAGTTGTGATCAGATCAAAACTCTCCGTATGGAGTGGATTTGTCGAACCTCCAGTGAAAAAGGTAAATAATCATTTTTGGCGTGTTACATCCTAAAATCAAGATGGGATTATTAGGGACGCCGTAGTAGAGGGCTCTGTAAATTTTTACTATCTGGTATTATTTAAGGTGCGTCTAAATCTAAGCACACAGGCGTCTACCATTTCGTTTCCATCAAGATTCACGCGACGAGCTGGGCCCACGTCACTCGGGCCAACACTGGAGCACCGTATCCACAGGATCATTATGGTGGGCCAAGAAAAGGAAGCGGAAGCTTGAAGAAATGTTGCTCAGAACAACAATCTTAAAAGTCGCAGTCTGCTTAAACGACAAGTTTTCATGTATCTTTTCTTTACTGTGGAAATATCTGAGATCTAATGACGCACACGAGGATGCAAATGTATCAGGAATGTCACACTGCACCATGCCGTGGTTACGGTGACATGAAGTCGCCTATTTTCTGGCACTGTGCATCATCTTCATCTAAGGCTGTGTTTAAAAACTCTTCCTTTCTGTTTGTCTCTCTCTCTCTCTCCGCATTGTGTTTTCTCTTTCTCTCCTCTGCCTTGACTAGAAGGTCACGGCACCACTATTATCTTGTACACAAGCCAAGGAATGGCAAGAATGATGAACAAGCGAATGGGCTATCAGGAACTATGGCCTTGGACCCCATGTATGCTTCACGAAAAGGCCTCTCTGCAATGTGACTTTGAATTCATCTCATGTTGAAGTTATGCAATTATTACAAAATAAAGTAAAACAAACCGGTGACTTGTACAGTATGCTTTGAACAAAAAACCTACGTCCAGATACAGCAGAAATCCAATAAGCCGATCGCAACAAAAACGGTAGGTCTGCGCCATCTGTCGTTGGACATCCGAACTGCCATTGCTCCTCTGTCTGCTGCCTCCGAAAGGGTCGCAGAATGCGTCCCCGCGAGGACGTCCGGCTCCACACGGTAAGGCGCGCAGGCACAGTGGCACGGGATGTCGCTCGGCTTCAGAGATCATTGACAGATTCGACGCTACTGTAGCACTTAGGAACCGCACGCAATATAAGGATACCTTATCCATTGATCTTTTCGGAACACTGGAACGTGGTCATATCGAAGTGCAAGTAAAAACGTGGCAAACTGGCACGTTAGGGGATCGGGCTATCATATCTTGTCGTATTTTGTCATCGTCTTTTGGCGTAATGCTCCATCTGTAGCGTTCCGTGCGCGTACTCGTGCCAAGGAAACATCATCTTCCTATCGTAAAAAACTCGCCAAGTGGCGAAAGGCAACCCACAGAAATACTGTTGTTCAAGCACATTGATGATGATCACCTATTTTCAGCAAAATATAACTAGCACACTTGGCGTAACGCAGGCGAAACCACGTGTGAAAATACAAAAAAAAATGTAAGTGCTAAATAGAGAGATATAAAGGGAAACCAAAGGGGAAAAGTATATAAAAAGCAATAGAAAAATGCAGATAAATGGACAGGGACAAAACTACTAAAAGAGAGAAAAAGAAAGAGTAAAAGAAAGCGTAAGAAAGAAAGCCGCAGGAAAACTTGGAAAGATGCCCAGCTCCGCAGTTCCTTCAAGCTTGGCACCCCTTATTTTTGCTTATTCTCCTATGGCGACAAACAACGGAAATTTTTGGGCTTAGGAAGTGACTTTTTGTCAAGTGACAGAAAATGAGAGGACAGGTGGGAAAGTTAAACAGTCATGTGACAGAGACGTTCTGACATGCCAAGTCACCCGCAATTTTTGTATGATGCCAGCTAGGACACACTATTTTGCAATAAGGATTGTGAGGTAAATCTTTGTATTTAAGAGATAAAAACAATTTCCGTTTTTAAATATCACATTTATTTGCAAACTAATCGCAACGCGACACTTTGGTTGCTGCCCAACACTACGCAAAGGTCGCCATGGGGTGACACGTTCGAGAAAGAGATATGGTGGGAAGAAAGGCAGGGAGGTTAACCGAAACGCAAGCATCTGGTTCGCTACCCTGCACTGGGGAAGGAGTGAGAGGAGACGGAAAAGTAAGGAAAAGGGAATGAGAGACATATAGAGATATGCAGTCAAGAAAGGCAGGGAGGTTAACCCGTAAGCAATTATCTGGTTTGCTACCCTGCATTGGGGAAAGGGTAAGAGAAGACAATATAGTACAGTAAAAAGAATGAGAGAGGGGGAGCTATGGTATTAAGAAAGGAAGGGAGGTTAAGCAGAAAGCAAGTATCTGTCTTGCTACCCTACACTAGGAAAAGGGGAAAGGGAGACAGAAAAGTAAGGTGAAGAGAATGAGAGAGAGGGCTATGATATGAAGAAAGCTAAGGAGGTTGACCAGAAAGGCAGTACCTCGTTGGCTACCCTGCACTGGGGAAGGAGTAAGAGGAGACATAAAAGTAAAGAAAAGGGAGAGAGAGAGAGAGAGAGAGAGAGAGAGAGAGAGAGAGAGAGAGAGAGAGAGAGAGAGAGAGAGAGAGAGAGAGAGAGAGAGAGAGAGAGAGCTATTGTATGAAGAAAGCTAGGGAGGTTAACCGGAAAGCAAGTATCTCGTCGGCCACCCTACACTGAGCAAAAGGTAAGAGGAGACAGAAAAGTGAGGGAAAGCGCATGAGCAATGGTCACACTTCCAATATATATATCGATGACTTGCGCCCAGAGATTAGAGGCAAGGTGTTTCATCACTGCGATGGGGAAATGCGCAAGAGATCGTTTTCTCTCATGGCGAGTTCGGGATTCAAACTATGACGACTAATCACTTAAGTTCGCGCGCAGCAATTTTTATGATACTTGCCATGGTCATTACAGTACTTAATACTACACAAACACTTGTGACACAAAATGATACTTGGCAAAGGCTACAGGGGTCTTTCAGGTTCCCTATTCGTCAATTTCAAATTCTCCTATCTCAATATTTGTATATGGTGGTTACGTATAGTGTATTATTAAGAAGAAAATTAAGCTTACAAGTGGAAATTTGTTTTCTTGTTGATTGGTTCGTGCTAGCTTTCATGCAGGAGCCGTGAGCCTTGTTAGCATTTGGTAGTCCCACTAGAGGCAGAAACATAAAACAGATGATGTATTTACAAATTCGATTCATTTACCTGGAATAGTACACGTGCAACGTGGTCAACGTAGCCTTTAACCTTCGCTACCCAACTACAATTTTAGACCCCACTTTCTACAAGTTACGTGGTAGTCGAAAAACCAGACTATATGAGCCATAACGTAATGGCGGCACCCTGAAAATGTTTGCGTCGTTTCGGCGCATCATTGGACCTGTTCATAAGAAACGCCACTTTTTTTTTAATAAAACGTTCTTTTGTGACTGATCTGCATAGATTATATATCTTCATAGGATGAGATGTTTACGTTTAAAGCCAACTGCATGACGCCACCAAGGGCTATAGTAATAATTTCTTGCTAGTTTTACTCAAACTGCGCATGTGAGGGAACCCTTGTAGCGCCTAGTATATTATAGGCACTCTCTCTGCGTATGTAGGATCTCACCGCCATCTGTGGAAGACAAAAACGACCTATTCACAGTCGTAAGGTTGCAGCGCTACCTGTCGACGCCTTAGTGCACAATTATTTATATGGATGCCTAGGCCACCTCGAGATGTCCTCGCTCGCGGGGCCTCAAATCCAAGGTCACATATGTGATTTCTTTAGATTGAGCTTGGTTTTTGTTCGTCACCCCCGATGGTTCAACTGTAGTTCTAACCCGGAATTTTTTTCGGAGACAATTATTTTGAATGCCTCCACAACCATGGCCCCCTACACTTACTCAGCCAGTCCTGAACTGGCTAACCTCCCTGTCCTTCCTCATTTATTCCTCCTCTCCTCCTCTAGGCCACCAACCGAACTATTTTTAAAAAGTGTTCCAAAGAATGGCAGATCTTTCAATATGGGCCCAAGACAGAGACAGCGGTTTTGAGTCGCCTTCCCATGTTCTCTCAATTTTCTCTTTGTCGATTCGTCTATTTTTCTTGCTTTCTATATTGATCTCTGTTTTTTTTTACCTTTATTCGTCTATTTTTTCTATCTCGTATTCTCTCGTTAGATCCTTTCTTTCTCTTTTTTTCCTGTACTTTTTCTCTCTCTCCTACCTTTCTTTCTCGCTATGCCTCTGTATTTTTCTTATATTATCTCTCACTTCCTCTATTTATCTCTCTCTTTTTCTCCCTCGGTACTCGTTCTTTCACCCATCTCAGTTAACTGCATGCCATGCCGAACAATTGAGCGCTGCGGGAGAGAGCCCGCAAGGCACACGTATTCGGGGAGCGAAGCCGAAGAGAACAACGAGAGAGCGCACCGGCATGATGGCGACCGTTTTCGCGCCAGTACATCGGGCGTCGGTGGAGCTTCAACTGATCCGCTGTTAAAGTATTTCTACCCCGTCTCTTACGCTATCATAACCTGCCTAATTCTTGCAAATCGTAGCATTACCTTTCTTCAGGAGTGGCAGGAGCGCGAGTTCAAATGGCAAGAGTGTCATTTCAAAGTGCAGGAGGGTCAGTTCAAAGGAAGAGAGGGTGAGTTCCACGGTGCACTCAAAAAAACGGAGGCAAAAGTTTTTGACGAAATATAAACCATCTTTATTAATTCACGACACTTCCGTAAAGAAACCCGTCGCGTTTGTGAACTTGCTCGTACTGCGTTCTCACACTAAGTCAACGACAAACAGAGAGAGGAAAGAGATCTCTTAACGATGATTGGTGGGAAACACCTTGTTTTCTCCACCCAAAAGCACAAGCGCGACTTCGGCGTTTATACATATATTTTTTATAGATATGAACAGCGTCGTTTGTGTAATCTGTAATCTGAATACATATACAAACACCAGTTGGAAATGAAGCTGTGTAGATCAGAGGATAGCCAGGACGTTTCGTCTTAATGATGTGTCACCTCTGATTCTCTTTCTCCGCCTACTTAAACGCTCTTTCCAAAACCTATCAATGGCTACATTTGAAGGCAAGGTAAAAAAAAACAAAAAACGTACAGACAAGCATCTATGATAGTGGCGTGACAACACAATCACGTCACTGATGTTTTTCTTATTGAAGTACATTGCCAGTTCACACGAGATTGGCAAAGCTGGTAATCACTCCTTTCTTTGGTAATGACCGTTCAAGAGTAGTACATCTGTAGTAAATCTGGGAGTGACAATTACAGCGCCGCCAAAACAGTGTCGCAGAAGAGCTTCCGGTTTATTAACCTTCTTCAACTAGTTTTCGTCCTTCCTCCTGCGGCGCAGTCAACACTTTGTGTTCGACTTGATTATGTGGTGGCGTGTTTTTTTTTCATCTTTTTCAGTTGATGCTGATACATATTGCCGCTTTGAAAGTTCAATGAGTGAATACTCGGAAAGGGTGTCATGCATTTACAAAGTTAGATAAGTGCGCTTGCTTACCCGGATGACAATTTTTAACGCTCCTTCCTCATAAGCACTGTTTTTTTAGCGAAACCACCACTGCGCTCTTACTCTGCCTTCCTTCAGCTTTAGCGGAAGATGAAGCTGATTACCAGTACCGGACACTCCGCTTTGCTCGTGTGACTAGTAAATAGAAGACCTAAGACAGGCATCAACCTTTCACAATACCTTTTTGTTGTCATATGCAAAAAGTGCTCGGTACCATATGCGTTTACTTAGTCACCACACTGGCTCCGCCGTGGTGGTCTAGTGACTAAGGTACTCGGCTGCTGACCCGCAGGTCGCGGGATCAAATCTAGGCTGCGGCGGCTTCAATTCCGATGGAGGTGGAAATGTTGTAGGCCCGTGTGCTCAGATTTGGGTGCACGTTAAAGAACCCCAGGTGGTCGAAATTGCCGGAGCCCTCCGCTACGGCGTCTCTCATAATGATATGGTGGTTTCGGGACGTTAAACCCCACATATCAATCACTCAATTAGTCACCACACTTAGTTCCTAGAGGACCTTTTCTCTATGTCATGTTCCGTAGAAAGCATTAGGCGTGTGTCTCTGAAAGCTGAGGATTTTGGCTCTATTAAATACGTTATCATAGATGGCGTACATATCAATCTAAATAGTAACACTGGGAATACACAACAGTTGGTCGTTACAGTGTGATAAAGACCAATTATCAAAGATATTAAACGATTATTGGCTGCAGAAAAGGGGCCATTTTGAGCTACTGAAAATTCCGTGAAGCATCATTCATGTTTAGGAAGGTGGTGACAAGCGGACAATGGAAAAGAGCTTGTTTCAGTTCTCTGCAGTGGTTGCCTTTAGCAACCAGTGTGTATCTTTGAACAGCACAATGTTGGAGAGAATAATTACATAGTCGCCTTGCATAGGTACATTGGCTTAAGCTCAAAACCAGGTCAATAATGTGAAAGAGTGCGTAATCAATATCCACAAAAAGTAAAGCACAAGCCGTTTTTACCTGCATTTCGTGCTGTGGCAGTCCACGTAAAGCTTGGCAGAACCATTTGGACAATGTCTTCATCGCGAACAATAGACTGAATATTCATATCAACAATTCTATTCAGTTACGTATGCAACATTAGCGCTGTAAACGGGAAATCTTTAAAAATGGCAATAGTATTTTATTAGGTCTATGTAAATCGTACAACTTCCTCTTATTTGAACCTTACTCTCTTTTTCTTATTTTCTTCATCAGGATCTATTCCAGCTCTCACTTTTAAGCTCAATTGTAAACAAACGCTTCCTTAGTGATATGGAGACTAGCAATATTCAACAGCTATATATTCTATTTTGCAAATATTTCTTTGTTCTCGTGCTTGCGACGACCCTGCACCAGAATGAAGAGGGCTCTGTTTCTCCTGAAGCGAGAAGTTTTAACATGTAACACAATATCTCAGCTAGAATTTATTTCTTAATTAAACTTGAACAGTCATTGCTCATAACTGGTGCTATGTTGGTACTAAAAAAACACTGTCGTGTGCTCCAAGCAATCTGCATTTTTTTATAGCACCCGAAAGTGTTTCACTTTAAGTGAAGCCTTGTGTACTGGCACCTGAATCTTTACAGTCGTGCAACTGTCTGTTACGCATGGTCTGGAACCAGAAGTCGCCTGTTTGAAGCAATGACTAAATTTGCGCTTCATATACTCGATTCCAAACACTGCTGTTGTGTCCATCACTTAACCATTGCAGAAGTGTAGAGCCAACTGTTGTAATCAATGTCCGTGGTAGTTAGTGTGCTCAACGTACAGTACTAAAAACCTGGCGTTATGAACATTCATTCTTGAAGCGTGTAGCTTAGCTTTGGTTCAAATATGGACCTCTCAGTCCTCGAGAAGCTGCACGAAAAAGCTCAAGCAAGTCGTTTGAAACGGTCTTGCGTCTAAAAGAGTTCACGAGTGGTCATGAATGCGAGGAGAATTCTTGAAAGCTCATCACCGTAACGGCTGTGCTCTAGCACGTCATACTAGCCACAATAAATTTGGCATTGATCATAGCGAAGTGACTACTGATCTTTAGGTACAGTACAATGCAATAAACAAAAAGGATGGGAGGATAACTTATTGGCTCAACTTGGACCACTGCAATGAATGTGTTTGTTCTCGATTATTGATCAATGGCGATACGAACGCAGGCACACTCACAAGCACAAAAATAAAGCAGCAGAACAGTGCGTCGAATTTAGGAGCACGACGTCAGGTAGACCTGTCTCCATGGCTTGGGCCCCACTACTCCGGCTTATCGGCGATTCTCGCTCGTACCAGGTGGACTGTCGTGTTGTAACCCCTGTTCTTTTGTGTTATGTGCCTGCGTATTTGGAGCTGCTGATCAATAA
Organism: Rhipicephalus microplus; assembly: GCF_043290135.1. Lineage (NCBI taxonomy): Eukaryota > Metazoa > Arthropoda > Arachnida > Ixodida > Ixodidae > Rhipicephalus > Rhipicephalus microplus. The sequence continues at coordinate 245,808,402 of NC_134701.1, read as the reverse complement.
TGTGATGACATCAACTCGCCCAGTGAATGTTGTCTTCTATGTTAGGGCTAGTCTTGCTTAGGTTGTCGCGAGATTCGTTCGCTTACGTCCAAGAAGTTCCACATTTCAACCGCCATGGTAATATCATCTATGCACCAGTTCATCGACGCCGGAGCGACAAGAGCTCATCGAATGTCAATCGGGTGTTTCGTTCCCTCGTTTTTCGCGCAGCTCAGAGTGGGAACCAGGCTTCGCTGGAAACAGCAGGTATCAAATCACATGAGGTAGAAACACCAGTAGATGGCGTTGAACACGAGGTACGAGATGGGAAAGATGACCCTCGAGTACTTGTCGATCTTGTTGACGTCCTTGATGCGCGGCATGGAGGCCCTGATGGCACTCGCGCCTCGCCGCAGCGTCTGGAAAACGCGAGGCCTTCGCGCGAATCCGCCGCCGCCGTAGTCCGCGGCGGCTCGCAGTCCAGCGCCTCGGTAGCAGGCACCCGCCGGAAGAGTGCGTGAGTTGTACGGAAAGCGGCCCGTCATGCGGAACGATGGCGGGAACTTCAGCTCGCTGTCGCTGCCAGGCGCCGACAAGGGCCGGTGCCGGTTGCGGAGGCACGGGATCGGTGACAGCCGCACGTCGTGCAACTCGATGATCTCCTCGTTGTTCTGCGATACGGCAGAGAATAGCAAAGAATATAACGCGTGCATAAAAAACAACAGTCGTGCTGTTTAGAGTCAGAGCAATGACGAAAGATACAGAAAAGAGACAAAGGATCAGTTTAAGCACCAATGTGTTTCTCGTAGCTTCTTGTCAACTCTCTGTGAAGAGTAGTGGGGATTGCCTGTTATGGGTCTGTGGTTTTATGAGCTCTTTGATAGCATGATGAACTACTTTGCTGGAAGAACCTGTCGCGTAATATTCTCGGTGTGGATTATGCTCAAAAAATCAACATGCTGGATGCCCGGGCAATAATGTCGACATGAAAGCCTTGAGAACTTTCAGAAAGCTGGTTATTTCTGAATGACCCTTTCATGATACCTCGGTAACCATGCAGGTTACTCGCACAGACACTAGCAGCCCGATTAGGCCATCTAGTGAAGTTTGAACGGAGCTCTATTGATGCGAAGCATCTTATGGCGGAATTTAATCCGGTGGCTCGCGGTGTCACCGCCTTTACTACGCATGCGCAACAGCTGGCGCAAGCACTGCCAGAACTTGCTCACGTGCTAGCGCGTTCCGGCGAGTGTAAGTGGCAGGGTCTCTGTAAGTACTATGGCCTCTCTCCCTTACACTCTGTCAGTTATCATGTGATGGCGTGAAGGAGCGAGATTCTTCAGACGCGCAATGAAACAACGCGTTGTATCCTATTCACTGCGCGCTGGCACGCGCCAGTGCGTTCGGCCCTGCGTGAATGGCTGTGTGAGCGGCTGTGGCTTCTCCCTCTTACACTACCTTAACAATCACGTGATGACGTCGGGAAACGAGATTCTTCGGACGCACAATTAACCCACGTGCTTCCGCGTCACGTGGTGATGAACCCGCGTGGCGTGCTCCACCGGGACGAGTAACAGCAACAGCAACTACAGTGAATTCACGGTGTGCTCCACTTTCAAGGAACCGTTAATATCAGGCAAGGTGCCCGTGATAAACGGAACCTTAAGTCGACCCATGCGCTGCTTCGCGTGCTACTCCTGGTTCTATTTAGTGGGAGATGACGTAACTTTTATGTCTTTGAAACCCCTCCTGACGAAACACACCAGGTAATACTTGGCGCATGAAAATCCTCGGACCACAGGTATGCAAAGTCTGATTGTTTAAATAAATTATTTGTTTGCCATGTCTATCAGGTCAGAGGCTGAAGACAACTTCCCTTCAAATATGTATTCCTATGTGGGCACTCACTTTAGCACAGATATATACTGCCCTCGCACCAGGCTATCCTCAGCGGTTATTACGGTTCAAACAAGAAGCTTTCATTATTGCTTACTACTTGCAACGGGTGACAAAGCTAGACAGAAAGTAGCACATTAGTGATGAGTATCCTTGAAGGACTACCTCTGGGCCCGCTAGACACTACTACACGAGAAAATATGCGTTACCGGTCTGGACAAGGGTGTTTTGAATTTCATGGTGTCGTCGTCATTAAAGTACAATGACCTATAACTTGGGAAACAGCGCAGCTTGCGAGAAATATTAGAGGACAGTCAGCCTGCTCACTGGATAAGGTGAATCCGTGGTGGGTGGAGGAGGTGGAGGAATCTTGGTTTCCTTGTTCTTCTTCGTCTTCTTCTTGGCCCGGGCACCCCAGTAGGTGTAGTTGACGGCCGCGTACTCGAGCAGCGCAGCGAACACGAACACGAAGCACATGACGAGGTAGATGTCAATGGCCTTGACGTACGATATCCTCGGAAGGGAAGACCGCACTCCAGTGCTGATGGTTGTCATCGTCAGCACCGTCGTGATGCCTGGTTTGATAACGACATCGAGGCGTGAGGCATAGCATACATGACATGATCATATGTGGATTGTGCTCTTCCAACCAAAATTTAACATGGTTTACGCGCCAAACCCATGCCTAGAACCAGTGCCAGTATATGCAAAACTGGGTTACGTTAATATTGTTCATAAAACAACATTAAAGCCAATATATATGTCGGACATGCCATTAACGAGAACAGTAGGCCGACGGCAAGAAACAACCACGAAAGAAAACGTTTGTTGATTTGTCATCAGCTGTTTGTCGTTATGCTTCGGGTAAAGCGATAACAACATATCGGACGAAATGACGTCTAGTTTCTTCGCTTCTTTGAAGGTAAATAGGACTCCTTTCCGCTCTGGACACTAGACTATACGTACCAAGGGCGACTCTGGCGGACGTCGCCTCGTGGTTGATCCAAAAGGACACCCATGACAACATCACAATCAAAATTGATGGAAGATATGTCTGGAAGATGAAGTATCCGATGTTCCTCTTGAGCTCAAAACTTAGCGATAGTCGTTGATATGTTCCTGCAAGCAGAAGACAAAGAGCCTGAACAGGTTGCGCTCATTCTCTTTTAAGTCTTAGTTATGATAATAGATATGAAATAAATTTGTATTCAACGAACGCCCCAATTCATGTGCCAAGGAGAACGCTGCAGGCGACCGAATGAAATTTTCTATCAGTTACACGTGCACAACATCGTTTGTTCAGTGCTACACTATCGTTCAGTGACATACGCACGCTGCTGTAACTGTCCATCAATGATTAGTTATGTGACAATTGTATCAACCGCAAGCTATGCTCGCACTCATGCCAACTTGATTTAGGCAACGATAAAAGCGAAACAAAGATGAATAAGCACTCACGGACATTGTCGACTCTCAAATAAATGTTTATTGCATATCATACAGACGTGAACGTGTACCCGCATGCACAAAAGAAACAGGTTGTGAGCAAACGTTAAAAAAATACCACAGGTGCCATAATCTGTGTGCCGCCTGTGATATTCAGGAATTCAGATGTCTTAAAGCTTTATGGTATTTTGTACTGTAAAAGTAAATGTAGTAATAATCAAGACCAGCTGGCCAGGCTGTCCCTTTTGTTTTACTTCTAATATAGCTGATATGTTTCACCACTTAAACCAATGTATAGGACAATGTTATATAGACCTGTGTTGTGTTACTGAACACTACAAACTATCTTGAACCATCGTATATCAGTGCTCGTTGGAGAAAGGATAAAATTTAGCAATTAACTGTGTCTCTTTTTTCTCCAAGCTTACCATTTTATATTCGCTGGGGCATTTCTGAAACATTTCGCAGTGACTTCTGCGAGAATAATATTTCTTGTCAATATTTGGGTGCACGTTAAAGAACCCCAGGTGGTCTAAATTTCCGGAGCCCTCCACTACGGCGTCTCTCATATTCATAGAGTGGTTTTGGGACGTTAAACCCCACATATCAATCAATCAAATCAATATTTGCACATTGTTTTGCACCAGCAAAATAATTTTTTATCTGGTTCATACTAACTAGTTTGCTTTGCACATATCGCTTGCTTTGCCTTTTCATTCGCTCACATTACATGGCCGAAATTCAGACGCCGGCCGGTAAATTATTCATGACGGGAATCACCAGTAGCCTTCCGTGTGAATGCGAAACCGGAACTGCGGCGGCATCGAAGGAAGGAAGGAAAATAAGGAGGAAAAGAACGGCAGGGAGGTTAACCAGCCTATAGACAGCCGGTTTGCTACCCTGTGCATGGGAGGGGTTGGGGGGAGATAAAATATAGAGAGCAGAGAGTGATAACACAGCACATTCGGCAGCACACGCGCGCACACTAAGTCATTGCCCAGTCTTGTCTTTCGCGGTGTGGTACATTGCTGTTACAGCCGCTTGCTCAAGTCCGTGTCGCGTAGGAATTTCAACAGAGCGTTTGTCACCTTCTGTTGCAATGTCTTCTCTCGGGCACTTGACAGAATAGTGTCCACGGGCATTTGGGTGTTGTCGATGCGTGCAAGAACGGATACCAGTGACTGTCTCTGGATGTCATACAACGGACAGTCGCACAGGATGTGGTGTAGCGTCTCTTCGCAATGGCAGGCATCGCAGAGAGCGTTGTCGGCCATTCCTATGACAAAGCAATAAGATTTTGTAAATGCCACTCCTAGCCATAAACAATAAAGAAAGGTGGCTTCTCTTCGGTCGAGCCTAATGGGCATGCGGAGAGCCATCAAAGAGGACAGGCGGTGTCGACGATTCGTCTCGTTGCTTGGTGGGAACCATAGTGAAAACGTGACTTCACGCGCAAGTCGTCGATGATTACTGGCTGCATCGGTCCGCGAAAGTGGTATGGCTTCCTCTCGTGTTCTTTCAAGAGCTTCCCGCGCGGCAGTATCGGCCTGTTCGTTCCCTATGGCGCCGCAGTGACTTGGCAGCCACTGAAACGTCACATGATGCCCTTTCTCATATGAAGTGTAAAGAAGGCATCGAATTATAAAAAAACAAGCTGTTCGTACGGCCCGCGACTCAGTGCTGAAAGCACAGATTGTAGGGCAGCCCTTCAGTCGCTGAAAATCGACCATTGTTGCGCTGGTTCCCGATTGACCACACAAGGTGCAGCGCGCAAAGCAGCTAGTTCCGCTGCTGTATATGCCGTGGAGTGGTGAGTCCTAAAGCTGATGGTAACATCTCTTGCTGGGACAACTACTCCACTTGACGAACACTGGCGGTTAGTGGAGCCATAGGTATATATATGTACACTGTCTGAATATTTCTCGTGCAAAAGAAGAAGAGACAGTTGTTTCAGCACGGGCTATGAAAGCTCAGATTTTCTTCGAATCCCTGGTACACTAAGATGCACTGTGGGTCGAATAAGACACCAAGGGGGTATCGATGCTTTAGATGCAGGAGTGAAGCTCGAGGGAAGTTTCTCGTTGTACGTCACAATCATTTCAGTGCCTCTCTGAAGGCAACAGTGCAAGATGATGACAGGGAGCACGTGCGAAGTGTCTGATGTGCGTTCTCAGGACTTCTACAACAATGTGAGTTTGTATCGAATAGTCGCCGGCAATTGCAATTGTTGCCTCTGTTGACGTACATCTGGGCAGACCACGGCACACTCTCAGTGCTTGGGCTTGTACTGCCTGTAGAAGAAGAACATTGGTCTTCCAGGTATTGCTAAGCACGGGCAAGCTATATCTCAGGAAACCGAGAAATAGGGCTCTGCAGAGTTCAATCATTCCGTCTACTGACATCCCCCACGTATTTCTCGCCAGAAACTTGAACAATTGGGAAATAGTGGTCAGGCGCTTCTTCATATCGGCCACATGCGGACTCCTACAGAGGTCTCTATCAATAATGATGCCCAGAAACCGGTGGGTTCTGGCGTAAGAAATCGGTCACCCGCCGATTCAGATAACATAAGGGGTCATTGCTTTGCGAGTGAAGGCCACCAGCGCGCATTTTTCTGGTGATATGCTGAGACCTTGTTTTAACAAGTAGTTGGCAATCATAGTTGCTGCTCTTTGAAGCCAGGAACGTATGTGAGGACTTGTGACTGCCAAAGTCACGACACAGATGTCGTCTGCGTATATTGAGATTTTAATGGTACTTGGCAAGTATTCAGCAAGGCCAATTAGTGCAAGATTGAATAGCGTCGGGCTAAGAACTCCGCCTTGAGAAACACCCTTAGAAAAACAGTGTCGCGTACTTGGGCCATCTTATGTTAACACAAAGAATGATCTTGCAGCCAGGTAACTCGAAATCCACCGAAAGACTCGACCACCAAGACTAACCACCACGAGAGCACCCAAAATGGCTTCATGTAGTACATTATCATACGCGCCTTTCACATCTAGAAACAAAGCTGTAGATAGTCGCTTACGGGATCTTTCGTGCTGAACGTACGAAACTAGATCAACGACATTGTCAATGAAAGAGCGGTTGCGTGGGAAACCAGCCATAGAATTCGAATAAATCTTGTAGTATTCAAGATACTACTCCAGGCAGCCTAGAATCATCCGTTTCTTTATCTTCCCTACGCAGCTGACGAGTGCTATTGGGCGGTATGAGGCGAGTTCGAGTGGTGATTCGTTCTGCTTCAAGATGGGTAACAAACGGCTTGCTTTCCAGTGGTCAGGAACATTGCCATCCTGCCACGAGATGTAAAGGCTCAACAGTTCTCTCTTTGCACCTTCCCCAAGGTTGCACAAGGCTCGGTACGGAACACAATCTGGGCCTGGAGAAGTTGAACGCCTGCAGAGAGCTAGTGCCGCCTCGAGCTCCTCTATTGTAAAAGGGAGGTCCATGTGGTAGTCACGGGAACGGGGGGCGTCACCTTTCACTGCAGAATCTGGACGAGTGGTTTGGTTGGCGATCTGCGCACAGAAATCTTCTGCGACATCGACGTCTTGCCTGCCTTGAAGCAGCGCGAGCGCTTTGAATGAAAAACGTTGTTCCGTAGGGTGACGCAGACCTTTCACCGTTTTACAAATGTGTGAGAGTGGCTTGCGAGGGTCTAGTGACTGGCAAAACGTTGTCCATCGTTCCGACGCTAATCTATTCATGTGACGCCGAATCTTCTTTTCCATCCTCCTGGCTGCCCTGAGATCGTGAATTGATCTTGTACGCCGATACCGACGCTCCGCCCGGCGTCGAAGTGCTCGGAGTCGCTCCAACTCTATGTCGAATTCGTTTCGTGTGGGAGACATGGTCACCGTGCGAGTGGCGTTTTGCATTGTGCTCTTAATTGTTTGCTCTAACCCACATCGTAGGCCATCGCTGCAAGCATCTTCCATGTCAGATTTGAAGTTGGTCCATTGGACTGCTTGAATGGTCGTCCGTGGACCACAACCAGACAAGCCTTTGATGTTAAGGTAGATTCGAATGTTATCACTTCCTCGTGTCCCAACATCTGGAAACCACTTGACGTATCTCGTGAGGGAGTTGGAAACAAAAGCAAGGTAGAGACGGCTTGCGTATGTCACCCCTCGAAGAAAAGTGGGGCTACCGTCGTTCAGGAGAGTAAGGCCATAGTTCTAGGCGATGTTTTCTAACCTGCGTCCTCTTGCATTTGTCCGCGTACTTACCCATGCGTGATGGTGCTCAATGAAATCACCTATGATGACCCATGGTGCAGGACACACACTCAAAATATCCGCTACTCTCCTGGAATCGAGTGGCGGCATCGATGATGTTCTTTAATATAGGCATGGACTACGGCTAGTCCATATATATATATATATATATATATATATATATATATATATATATATATATATATATATATATATATATATATTTAGAGAAGGGCGCACACGTACTAAATGCAGTTTATCGGCTGGTGGGCCAGCCTTCGTCAGAATGAGTGATGATATGTTACAGACACTTTCGATATATAGGCAGGTAGGTGCATATATACACATGCGCAGTTTTCCACTGTAAGATGCTATGCGCAACGATAACAAGGTACAGGCACATGGTAGACAACATACCGCACGGTTACTAACAATGACTAACCACGACGAGAACAAATCGCGTAAGACAAGAAACTGCGACACAGGCCAGTGAAATACCACGAGACAAGCACATATCAGGAATATTGGCACTGTGCCAAAGCCAGTTAGTAACAGGAGAAGGCGACTGAGTGGGCTCTGTCTCTATTAACGACGTGTTTCGTTTGTCACCATTAACACTCTCGCCCGAGATCTCAACTGGCGGGCGGAGTTCCTTACGCCTTACACTTGTCATTCTTCGCCCTCCCAGGCCTGCGAAAAACTAACTCCTTTGGCCACTTACACAGACATTCTACAGCACTACAGACTAGGCCGTCTCCGCTATGCTCCAGCTTATAAATACCTCCCTCGACGTGATGTCGTCCTATGGTGCAAGCTTCAGACAGGTGTCTTTCTCAACCCCTGGCTTTATAAGAAGGTATACCCACACCTCGTGACACCACACTGTAAATACTGCTCACAATCGGCCACCCTCATACACATGGCATAGACGTCCCCTTAGTACGCTGACACTTCTCACACAGAAGATACATGGGAGTCCCTTCTACATATCACTGACTCGGCACAGCAACGCCGGGTAATCTCACGCGCATTGGAGACCGCGGTGTCCCAAGGGATCTCCGCTCACCTCCTCTAAGCAGCGTAACCAACCTCTCGGCTGGTACCCTGTTTTTGGGAGTAATAAAGTTTTGATCATCATCATCATTAGCCAAGCCACAACCTCAGCAAACATTTATGCCCAAAATAACCAAGAAATTATATCAGTAGACTATTGTCTACTTCATCTTCCCTAGTGAGCCACATTATTGGCCAACAAAAGTAATTTAGCTTAAATGTATGACTGATGCCCCCACCAAGTAGCCCTTGGAAATATACATTACACGAAAGCTGTTTCAGCAGTCGTTTTTCATACCGCAGTTATCCGCCACCGCAGTCAGCGTCCGTAACGACTATATAAGAAGAAGAAAATGAATGAGGAAAATACTCAGAATATAATGGTGCCACAACACTGCCCTCTGCGTGCCAAAGCAGTGTTCTGCCACTGAGCCACACCGGTGTTTGGAATCATTTGCAAATTGACCCTGTACGGCGTTCCTGTCAAAGAAGGGACCGCGCCAACATGTGTGACATATTGTGGTACACGAGTACAATAAAAAAAACAGGCATCACACGATGTGAATAGCGCAACGAGTGGGTCGTTAAATGCTTCCAGCCCTTCACAAAAGGATCAGCCATAAACCTTCCTAGTCTTCAGCCACAGTATCAGCAAGGTATCTATCATTCCTTACAGGTCTATAACGGGTACGACACTTCTCGGTAAAAAGACGAATGATGGCGTAGTGTATAGTCCCCTACTTCACAACAACTTCGATAATTTCTGGGGTGTCGGGGACCTCGCAAGTGTACGTGCGCCAACTGCCAAGGAGTCATGCTAGCAAACGTAATACAACACTGTAGGAGAGCAAAGTGAGGACTGGGCGTCACACAATGCCAATTACCTAATCAGTGGGCCGTTTATAGCTTCCAAGCCGTTACAACGGGCACATCCGTAATTCTTGATCGTCATCGACCACGGCATCAACAAAGACCACGTAATGTCTTAGAGTGGTTTAGCAGGTACCTGGCTTCGTCGCAGAATGAATACGCATGACGTAGCGCTTCTCTACTGCACAACACAAAAACAGTGATTATTTATGGTTTAGGGAGTGTCATGCAAGTGTACTTGCAGAACTTAACCCAAGAGGGCTTCAAAAAAGCTGTAGAAAGGCCGCTTTTCCAGCTTTCACCGTAACTAAGTTGGGTTCCAGGCAGGCCTCGTGTTTTCTAGTCTTCATTTTTATTCAAAGGTTTGACTAAGTTTACCCTTAAGACCTGGTGTATGTTTCCACGTTTTGCTCTGTATTGTTTTAGTGCTGTTGTCATTTTTCAGAACTCGGAGCAGTGGCTTATACGAGCAATTGTTTCACTGTTCTTCAACAAGCTTCTGTGTGAAATTAGACCTGTATTCGCGATCAAGTGAACGCTCACCGGTGGCAAGCTTCTCCTTTCGGTCAGTCGTCTCGTATCTGATGATCGAGAATTGCGGAAGTTCAGACTGCTCAACCCCGACGACGGGCTCTGGATCTTTCCAGAACATTACCACGTCGGACACTGTGTATCCATCTGCAAGAGGGGCACATATAGTTAGGCAAATCAAATGAAAACAACCACGCATGGCAAGGACCAATTTTCTGAAGTTAAAAGGTGTCCTGTTTCGAGGCGTTGATGTTCATGCTTATAATAACGATGGAGTACCGAGTGCTGAGGTAACTTATGCTTTTTATTACAAGACCTCTGAGACTAAGCCGAATGATACCTTATTACTGTCTAAAAAAGCTCTAAATTTATATTACTGGTTTAGCTGGAATCTGCTAATCAAGATAGTCAAATACAGGGACCGTAAGCCGTAGTACTGCGACTTATCTAATTCTACTTTTTCTGCAACAATACCTACTGCACGTAGTGTGGTCGCTAGTGGTTGTGGCATGTATGTAAAATGATCTTCCAGTCTAGTAACTATATTGTTGCTCTACGTTACACCTTTGTAGGTTTCTTCACAACAATTAAATATTTTAGTGTTCAACGTCTCACTCGCTGATATGATGTACAGTTTTAACATTTTTAAAACAAACAACTCAAACATAATACTTGGCTTGTATACTGAACTGTCACAGCAGCATTTACTGGAAGTTAGACACCACAATTTGGTACAAAAAATTACGAGATTGAATCGCCTACGCATCTTTTTATGCAGGTAACTCACTTACTCGAATCGTGAAAGTACATTTCCCAGTTTTATTTTTTCCCCTTGTCTGCAAGTCTTGGACACACTGTGACCAATTTAAATGCTACCGGGTTCGATAACCTCCATAGAAGTCAAATGTGATTGGGAAGTTTACCTAAAATGAGTTTCTTTCGCCAGCTATCATGCAGGCTTTGACACAAGGTAACGTCCTCTACGTAAAAAAGGAGTGATGAGAATGTACTCACTAGCCCAATTTTTTTTTTGTTAATCCTTCCCCGTCGGTTCTCCATCATCATAAGACGCCAAACAGCCACACACCTCAATATGCTTGGCATAAGACACATTCCCACTCTATCGGATGCTTAGTTGATTTACAAAATACTACAATTAGAACTCTTTTTCTGTTCGTGCAAAGTACTCAAAGAGTTATTATGACTAAACCTAGCACCATAGCATTACTTCTAGCTTTACTGAGGCTGACATTGGCTTCTGGGAATTATAATTTCATCCTAATTTCTCGTTCCGCTAACTTTCTATGGCTGATCTATTGATTTGATTGATTTGTGGGTTTAGCGTCCCAAAACCACCATATGATTGTGAAAGACGCCGTAGTGGAGGGCTCCGGAAATTTCGACCACCAGGGGTTCCTTAACGTGCACCCAAATCTGAGCGCACGGGCCTACAACATTTCCGCCTCCATCGGAAATGCAGCCGCCGCAGCCGGGAGGCTGATGTGATTTATTATTTCAAGTCAATTCGGTCAACGATGAATTCATTCAGGGTACGTTTGTACTCACAGCTCTCAATTTCGACCGTGCAGTTTTGAGAGTCCAGTGGATAGTAGTGCAAGTCCATCATACAGGCCAAAGTAGTTGTGAACCTGGACAAAATAAAGGCCGCCTTGATTTATTGAGCGAACAAAGTAAAAGCACTCAATGTACACGCCGCAGTTATGTCTTCGTTCCGGCGTGCGTACCAAACATCGCATGTTATTTACAGTAGGAATTTAATGTTACGGAAACAGATACCACTCTTTTACTACTCTGTCGCAGTTGGCTATTTTTTTTCGGTATCATTTATGTCAGCGTAGCGGCAGCAATTATCTGGCTTTGTATTGTGACACGAGTTCGAAGGAAGCGATTGCTAAATTACGAGAAGGATGCTGCTCAAATGCAGTAACCAAACTGGTGCGAATGTTTCGTAGTCTTGTCACAGAACAGATTGACTAGGAAAAAGAAAAGGATAACTTCAGACTGTTTCAGATTTTCAACGCGATCTGCACGCTATATGCGTTTCTCATAGAAATCATTTCGCCTCATCTGTTACATTTAAAATTAATTTTTGTTTATACTATCTGGCATCGGTAAGCTGATTCAGATGATTAAGAAGTCAACTAATTAAAAATACGTGCCAATGCAGACAATAGAAGCTGCGTACTCAATTGCAAATATTATTACGCAAATGCTAATTACGCTCACCAAACGGTCCTCGTTTACTCTTAGTAACTACTAGCTCTATGGAGCATACCATACTATTTCTCGCGTACAACACTCGCATGTCGTGTTACGGATCTGAACTCCCTCTAGTTTTATCACGAAGCTTAGAAAATGTATACACTTCTTGTTTTGTTGTCATTGTTGCTTTGTGACAGTGGATGAAAGTCGCCTTTCCTCAAGTGTTAATAGCTTTGTGTGTGTGTGTGTGTGTGTGTGTGTGTGTGTGTGTGTGCGTGTGTGAGTGCGTGTGTGCGTGTGTGCGTGTGTGTGTGTGTGTGTGTGTTTGTGTGTGTGTGTGTGCGCGTGTGTGTGTGTGTGTGTGTGCGTGTGTGTGTGTGTGTGTGTGTGTGTGTGTGTGTGTGTGTGTGTGTGTGTGTGTGTGTGTGTGTGTGTGTGTGTGTGTGTGTGTGTGTGTGTGTGTGTGTGTGTGTGTGTGTGTGTGTGTGTGTGTGTGTGTGTGTGTGTGTGTTGATGTTTGGGTGGAATGAGTGATTTCCAGTTTGGTCCCGTAACACCGTCGTCCGTTACCAGATGCAACAATAAAGTTTCACTGCAGTGAATCTAGAAGCACCTTCATTTGATGAATGGCATGTCCACCTCTCCTAAATATGTGGCACCGATAGCGCCAACCTAATTAAGACCCTGCCCTTAGATTCAATATGAATGCGTCAAAAACATTGTGTTTGTACTATCGGCGCCAATTATAACCGTAACAGCGGCAAGCCTTCGCGATCGTGTAGTGCGTGCCGTCCAGTTATCACCAGTGACAGGCGCGCGCATCCTCTTCGACATCTCTGCACATAAATGCGTGCCTATTCATGGTGATAAGTGGAGGGCACGCACTATACCATCACGAAGGCTTGCCGCTGTTCAAGTTTCATTTGACGCCGATAGTACCTTTTGCACAAATTTAGGTCCATATGATATTCCTTCAATAAGCACACTTGAAGTAATTTGTATGTCGTTCAAAATATTCTATGACATCTTTGTCATTGTCATGATGGAAGTGATACTAGTGTCACACTTTCGGGACGTTATGTGCATTATGTTTCAATTTCTAATTATGCAGTGTATGTGCACGCAACAAATCGTTCTTTTTGTACTTGAGCCTGGGATCACTGCAGTTTATTGTTATGAACAATTCACAGCAATATTCGCTGCATTCGCTTACACTTCTATTTCTTATCAGAGTAAGAATTTGAGTTAGTTCTGAACTCATTAAGATGCAACTCTCGCCTGGAGTTCCTTTTTCGTCAGTTATTCGCATACATATACAATTATGCTGAAATGTCCACCCAGTTTGAGGCAAGAACCTAGAGTCACTGCAAACCTCATGCCATAGGTGATGTGTCCGTCGGACTGAAGCCGCACCATCTTGTTCTTCTCTGTAACGTCGTGGAGAAATGAGTTTTTGTCGTTGGCGAAGAATGTGTCCGGCACCCAAATTTTCTCGGCGAAGTCACCGGACAGCGTCAGCTCATACTTCTCCTTGCTAAATGTAAGCCTCTCGTCACGCCAATATTGATTCAGGTACAGGGTTATTGTGTAGTCCTGAAAACGAAGAAAGTAGTCGTCATCAAAGCGTCTCTAAAATTTGAGATAATCCAGCTGATAAAAACACTATATGAGATAAAACTATTCTAGTGTTTGTCTAAAAATTGTCAGGCGAGGGGTGTTCATTGGAAAAATTATAACATGCACACGGCTCGTCCGAGAAAAGAAACAAACATATATTGATGTTTAGAGGCCGCTATGAGTCCCATGTTCACAAATCGCGAACAAGGGACCCATAGGGATTCACGAATTGTGAACTATAGGTACCCGTGGAGGCTCAAAAATCATGAACAAAAGACTCATATTCTCAAATTGTGAACAAGGGATCCGTATAGCGGCCCCGAAACGTCACTATATGTTTATTTTACTTCAGACAAGGTCACTGCCTGTTTTACTTCTTCCAATAGGGTCAACGTTGCATCAGGCAGGATAAGATACCTCAGGCAGGTTGACAAATGTCTCGATAGGCTTGCTTAATTTGACAAATGAGTTCTTTTTTTTTCTAGCCGTTAGTTTAAGTGGTTAGACAAGTAACATCACGTGGGAAGCTGCTAGGGATGACTATATCCCAAAGCATTAGTACTGTATGTTCGCCCAGTAGTGGCTTTCTTTTACTTTTTTCGCTTCCCTCTTTCCACATTCGTCTGAGAACGTCGTGTGTGAAAAGTAGCTATATTATTTCTACACGACGGCCCCTGTCTTACTCTTATGACTTCGTCATTTACCAAGTAAAATACCCGCTTGTGTATATTGTGATTTAAACAAGTAGTTGCAACTAGATTGTGTTGGTGATAAATGCCACGGAAAGGTGGGGACAATTACTCCGTCAAATACCACAGTATATTAATTTATTACGTTTTGTTCATTTCTTCTAATGATCCAAATGAAATTAGGGAAAACGTGCAGGAATGTTAGGACTTTCACGCACAATTTTGGCAACCCATTTTATTTTTGTGTGTTTGTAGAGAAGCACAAGTAGAATATTTGTTTCGCACTTGCACATTCACTTCCGTATAACATGTTCACAATATTTATGTGAACATGTAGGTGACTTACATAGATATTTTTCTTAACTTGGAAATTTCATTGAAAGATCAATGAAAGGGGGTCATACAGGTATAAGTCCCATAACTATTACCAGATGTTTCATATAAATGTCTTTGTACAAAGGATACTTTTTTCGGTATCTTACATGCTTGTTTTTCGAGCTATCTGACCCTCATGGAGTACACTGAAGTATATTATTGTAATTATTTACTTGATTGCAAATAATAATCAATAAGTATTCATTGACTGATTTTTTGATCATTAGCATATTACAAGTGGGACATTTATTTGCCCTAGAATAATGTCGAAAATTGCACCCAATTGACTATTTAAGATGCCAGAATATTCACATCACGAGTAAATACAATTACTAAATAATGCGAACTCATTTCTCCTAAGCTAGAAGAGGCCGGTGGCACATCCGTACCTTAGTTCTTTGAATTAGATTCTAACGGCTTCAAGTGTTACGTACAAGAGGAGTGCATGAAAATCTTGCTGTGCACAACTCATATACTTGTTATGCGTATAGATTCGCATAACACGCGAGATACGTACGTTATTTATAAACGTTCCTGCTGCTTATACATGGTTACACACGTGTGTTGTTATTTTTTGCTGAACACTTACCATATTGACTTCTGATATGCTGTCAAAGCTGGCAATGTTTATGTCCATACCGATGAAGAGAGGTTTTCCTAGAAAAGAATATTTTAATGTTGAAGTACAGGTTTGCTACTGTTATGGGTGCAGACTCTTTATGCTTTGGTAGAAAAAAAACACGGAATGTGCTTTAGTTAAAAAGCCCGCTATTTCGGAGTTTTATAACATTCTTGACAAGATACGATGAGAACCAATATCTCACTAGCGTTGCTATCTTCTCGTCGTAAAATCGCGCTTTCGGTTCTTTATTACTAACAATACCCTCGCTCAACACTCCGGAACGAAGTCATCCACAATACATAAAGACCATCGCTATAATGTTGGTCTTAAAGCGTGTCACGCTGAAACCTTATTTTAATCATTTATTCTTCGTTCATGCATGGGTTTTAACCACCGTCCTGATAATACCGCATCAATTCATGGCAACCATTTTTTTTTCACCTGCTTTAGCTTATATTGCAAAATCGAATCTGCTTTTTTTTTTAATTTTTGGTTTGCTGATTAAACTTGAGTGCATACTGTTATTCATGCCTTGGTTTTCGACTATGTATGTTTTTATCCATGAGACATCACTTGTCTGGGATCACGTTATATGTTTTTGTTAACTTCAGCTAAAACTGTACAATCAAAAGTAGTTGTATTGAAGCGTTCTATCTGCATTTAGGTGTCTCTAATCGTCACGGTAGTCATCGCTATTTAATCCATTTATCTATGAGGTATGAATAATTGAATGCACAAAATTTAAATGTATCTGTTTCAAAATTTCTTAGGTATGTGGAACCGATCTCCTTCCGACTGCTCAAAGTAGCTGTTCAAAAAAGAATACTTCTCAGCACGACTTCTGCGTGTCTTTGTTATCACCAGAACTTCATGCGCTTCATAAGATATGTAAAGTAAGAACAGGCACTCAGTCGTGTCGTAATTACTCTAATACAATGTAAAACAGACGTTGAAAGACCTCCGAAATTTGGGCGTAGCCGAATGTCATATCCCTCTAGAATGTTCTTCAAGATGTCCGTTATATTTTCCAGCTGCTCCGGTGGCTGGTGATTGTACTGGCAGTAACTGAAAAAAAAATAATCAAAGCATGCAATAAATGGCACAACCTGTGGCATCAAAAACTACATTTTTTTCTGAGGGAAAGGTAAATCTTTATATTGCATATTGTTTATGTAAGACAGAGTGATATATTATTATGAATCTCTGTTAATATAAATACTACTTTGTAATTAACGTGAATTCTATTGCTTTTGCATATTTGTCTCTTCTGTAATCACTGTATCGACGAATACGTATAGTCACATTTGCCCGTACAGTCTACAGCGGAATGATAAATAGTTTGTTTGCATACTTCATACTTTCAACAAGCATAGTTTTATATTTGAAAAGTTAGATTCTCTTAATTGTGTTTATAAATAGTTATACTTCCGCCAACAGGTAGTTCAGGTACCTCACAGCTACTAGATGTTGTCAAACAAGGGGCAGAGGGGCAGAAGTTATGAGGGGAGAAGAAATCTCAAATAGTTGAAAAACTGGTGAACACGAGGTGTGTCTGGAGCCTACGTTTCGGCATGTGGACTCGCCTTCTTAAAGTCTGCATATTGAATCTCTCAAAAAGTCAAATTCGTTTGTAGAAATGACAATGTGAGCGAGACCCCGCGTTCACCAATTTTTCATCTCTACATTATAATAAAGTTTTTTCTCTTTTTTTTTGCTTTTGTTCGTATGACTGATTCGCTATGAATTTCAATTGAAAATTTATAGTAGGCATGTGTTAAAATCGTCGCTCTATCTGAACACGAGACATGCAAGATGTAGAAAAAGCATAAAAGTTGTCATATTATGCGAAAACAAAATTGCCGATTGAGCACATGCTCCAGTTCTTCCATGCGACACCAGGTCCCTCATACTGTTCGCGCACCTAGTGAAATGCGTGGCTGGTAAATAGCATCATCGAAACTTTGTTGATGAAAATGTGACGTTTTCGGCATTTCGTTCCTTTTATTCGTTTATGTGATGGTAATCAGCTGCACGACATTTGATCAGGTAACCGTGGTACTATCAATGGTTCCTCTTGAGCCCCAACTATATTGGATGTGAGGAAGGCTGCACACAAATACCCTATCTTATCCCTCAGCATCTCTGTTTAGGGATCCATCTTTATTGAAGTGTCTTGCCAAGCCGGACAGGAGCATGACCCCTTCCGGTAAAATTTAAAACTTAAGCGTCTCGTTTGTTCACTTGAGCGTGCTTGTTTTTTTTTTTTTTGCATAAAAAACGCAGTCCTCAGACAAATATATGTTCGGTGGAAAGCAAAGCAGAAGCACTACGTACACAGAGACGAGCTAAGTCTAGACAAGATGCTCCTATCTACCAGCTAAAATATTCTTGCGTGGTGGAAGCTTTCTTAATTTTTCCTTTTAGCGTAGCTCAATATCCATGCCCTTATGCCATCTTTGTGTCTATCCTTCGTGTTATATCAATTTAGCGCTACTCCCCGTACGTGAACTACTACCACTCGCTTTGTTCACTGCTCCTTTCTTTATTATACCAGAGCTGTATGTGGATCAAAGCGGATGTCAGAGTTTTCATCTTCATACAGGTATTTTCTCATCGTTCTCCCATACATTTGTGTTTGTACTTTTTTCGTATCAGAGAGGTACTACGACAGCTACGATCATCGGCTGGCGACGTTTATGAGGAAGAACAAGACAAGAAAAAAAAAGCACGGCCAAACAGCATAAAGAAGCAGCAAAACAAGGTAAAAGATGTAAGCATAAAAGAAGTAATAGTTCCAATGCCGTGACACAGACTTTGACGCGTAAAAATGTAAGACCACTTTGGAATATGCGAAGCTATATCGTCGTCTTGGACTTAGCTATAGCTTTGTTTTTATACTTTTAAAAATGTGCAGAGAAATGCCGTTTTTCAAGAGGTGAAAGCAAACGTGCATTTTGAAGACTTTTCGGCAATTTTTATGAATCTCAGTTTCCTGTTGAGCGAGTGAAGGGAAAACGTAGCTAATCTCAATTATCTACTTCAGAACTGTCTCAGTTACTTTACGCTGTGCTTCATATGGGCATTCATATTGTTCTCTGTACCATTATACTTTTTGTTTTTCATTTATTTGGCTTCTTTGTAGGTGACTGATACGACTAGCATTGAGAAGGTGGTTGCTCAACACGTGAACGTAGTAAAACTGAGCCTTTTGGTATACTGTAAATTCAATGGGACCCATTAAACTTGTGAAGCACAAACAGATTAACGATGTGTCACGTATATTCTTTATTTTCCTTTTTTTTCATTCCTCATTTCCAAATCAGTCCCCTCCTTAATCTCCAGAGGACATTTTTCTGAGTTCTGACTATGCATTCGTAGCGCAGGACACAGCCACGTAAAGGCAAAACGTTCAGGAAGCAGAAAAGGGAGCGACAGTAGAGGTAGAGGCAGACAGAGAATGATGCAGCAGCTTAGAAAGCCAAAGTGATAATGGGCTGAAAAAGTGAGTACGTGATCAACATTCGCAAATGCACATGCCTCAGAAAGAGTGCATTTGGGTAATTCAAGGGCGCGGAAAGTGCGTGGAGCTGTGAAAACCTCGTTGTGCTCCCAAATGAACTTACTGCTTAGGGTGGTATGGAAAATACTTCCATAATTTAGAGGCAGCCCTGGAAGGAAACAGTTTTGGCGAAGGGTGCTTAAATTCTGTAATACCATGTCGGCTCTTATTAGGCATAAGCTGCTCTAATAAACTATTATAACATCGCCTAAACCCTTGCGCGCAGGTAATCGCTGTTTCCCTAAGGTATAATGTGTTTCATAGTTCATGTAAAATTAGAATCAATATGTGCTACCTGCAGCCTTATTGTTGTTGTTACGACAGTGTTGATAGCTGATGATTGCATTATTCCTTTATATTCTTGATCGTTTCTGTCTCGTACAGCCGTAGCCTTTTTACGTGAAAACGTTTCTTTCCGGAGAATTAAGATATTTATAAATGTTAAAATTATCTTCTAAAAGCAAATGATAACTATCAAAAGAGAAAGTGTAGCACCTAAATAACGTTCGAAAACGTTTTTATACGCAAAACGTTCCTTCTAGGCAACTCATACCACGGGACCTTCAACTCGGCTGCAGTGTATAAGTGAGGGTACAAATGAATGCTATCTTCGTTAATTTTCGGGGGCGGGGATTGTCATCATCAGAACACTGCGACATAACAATGTATGTTACACCTTTTATCTTAGGGCACTGGACAATGTATACTGTGAAACCCAAGTCCAGAACCCTAGGTAACGACAAGATGGTGCAAACGTTTGAGACAATCGCCTATTTCTAGAATCTGCGCAAACGCTTCATGTTTTCTCAACATCTACTGGACACAGACGGGGTTCAGATTTCATCATTTCAGTCGAACAAAGGCCTGAATAACTGTAGAGCGCTTCCTGAATATCGTGTGTCCCAAGGTATTTTATTTATTAAAGCCACACATCAAGCGACCACGAATGAAGAACCACTTCCTATTAAGTTAATAAATTCATGTTCCCCAAGCATAACACACGCCTCATATTTAATTTAAATGACAAAGGTCTAGAAAATCGAGTTGTTATTTAAATGAAGAGTAAGAATTGCATTGTTAGCTGATGCGGCGATATAAATAGAAAAAGCTAAAATAATGTGCTCTTATTTTTATTCTAACATCATGAAAGAAGCTCTACTGGTACCCGTACATTGTCCCATGCCTTATTCTCATTTTTTTAGGAAAAGAGAGCAGTAAAGCAGTAGCGTATGAAAGACAAATTAAAACGCGTTAAAATAAAAAAATCAATGCCGACACATTTCCTACAATATCGTGTAACGTGGTCATAGCCATTTATTCTTTTTTAACGGCTTTAAGGTTTTGCTTTCCATAATCATAAAAACAAACTGTATTCTAAGTGATGAAACGCGCGATATGGTATATAAGCCGATTATTTTCGCATTGCATCAAGTAAGCTGTAACATTTATAGCTAAAAGTAAAATTGTTTGAAAAGTGCATTTTTTGCGTATTTACAGCCGCAGCACAACAAGATCTTTTCTCCACTGTTATGATATTTTCTTTTTTCGCAACGTTGTGCATTCATGATACATCAGGGTGCTTTACTCAAGCAAGTTAAAATGAAGCTACCTACGTCGTAACTTTTCCGGAAATAAAAAAGATGACGATATATTCGCATACAATTCACTGCTTGGGGTGAACTGTATTTCACAGAAGCAAGCGTAGTACATCAACCCCTCAAATATATGAACATTTTTTTCCGCTCGCAAAGTACGCCTGGCGAGACAGATAGTTTACTTTCGTCACTTCATAGGCTATTAATGATATGTTCGAAAAAAAACATGAAATAATTGCGCCTGTTTCTTTACATCTGAATTCTTGGGTTTCAAGTAGGGCCACACTTCATCGCATGTCATCCGGTGTTTCTTCTTAAAGTCAACAACTCAAGGAACAGCAGTGATCGTTTCAGCAGTGATTCTACGTGCCCTAGATAACTCCTGATTCATCCGAACTATCGACGCAAACAGTGATTTTCTTGCTTGATCTCACAGTGTTATGATTAACTTCTTCAGAGCCAGCTTATCAAAATCTTGCGCAATGCACATAACCCACTTCCAGCGTTATTGAACCCCCGTATTTGGTTTTTATGGCTGTAAAGGCTGCATACCTGTAACGCTGCAGTGTCGTAGGAGGAGGTATACCGTTTTTCTTCAGGCAGTGAAAGCCAAACTCTCGAAAATAAGCTTATGTTTTTTTTTAACTGTTGCCTTGTACGAATGAGAGTGCATGTGTAACTTTTAACAAGTTCTTTTTTTGGAATGTAGTTCAGTTTCCATGCTGAAGCAATCGTAACACATTGCGCCATAGTCTGACGTGGTTGTGGAAGTGGCACGTCGCGCAGGCGATGCTAAAACCCATAACTCGACCGCGAAGCCTGCGTTGCCACTAGTATTTAGAGCCCTTTAAGAAAAATCTGTCATACGAAAGAAGGTGTACGGCCGTCACAGGTGCACTTGTTTTGAGTGCAAAATAAAACGCAGCGCACAGTCGCGTCTAAAAAGTCTCCCTGCAAGGAAGCCAATTAACTGTCTCAATAGGCGCACGCTTGCTCACACAAAAACAATGCGCTGTCGCTCAACGCCATTGCGCAACGCAGACAAGAAACAAAGGCGTTGTATCGAACGCGCCGGCAGGGAGGGCCCGATTTCCCGCAAGCTCAAGCGGGCGGCCAAACAGGGTCGCTTACCCGATTCCGAACGTGAGATGTAAGGCGATGCATGTTGGAATCAACCAGGTGGCGCACAGCATTCTACGCTGGCGGCCTCGGCTCGTGCCTGGCACCTCGGTGGAACTGTGGACCACGTAGGTTCTGTTCCCCGGAGGGCCCAAGGCGCCGTCGGAAGCCGCGCTGGGTGCCGTTCCTCACCGCCGAGCCCGGGCCTGAAACGCGCTGCGGAGGCCCCGGCATAGCGCGCATGCGCCGTTTCAGTCTCGTGATGTGCGACGGCATCCCCTTCTTTCGGGCGCCGTTAGATGGAGCAACTGCCGGCGAGGCTCTTCGAGAACGCCAGTAATTCAGGAGCCTTCGGAGCGATGGACTGCGCTTTTTTTAGGAGCGCTGTGAAACAAAGCAGTTATTTAGTCGCTGTTGTGTTCAATAACTAAGTAGCGAGATTGTTGCTAGGAAGGTGAACATTTATAAAGTGAGAATAAGTAGAAGATACACTCGTGAAAATAAATTTAATAATGATTTAACAGTTACAAGACAGCACTTGTTTGTGTTTCTTAATTTCTTTTCTCTGTCGCCTTGTTTGTTTTCCCACTTGAATAACTTATTTCAGACTCATTTGCAAGCAAGTTACTTGAAGGACGTGTTACCAGTTTGGTAAAGGCTTCCAAGTCAAAATAAAGCTATGTGTTTGCTGATCCTATGAGAGGAAGTAAACAACATCCGGCAATACTGCGGGTAAGAAAAAAAAGTCTCATAATGCGCATATTTTTTGAGAAGAAAGTCCCAAGTGACTAATCAGACCAGGATATCCGAAAAACGGCATGCTCTAGAACAAATACTGCATTTGGTTTGGTTGGCGAGAGGGAAGGACGGAGCTTTGATGATCTTGTGACATCATCAAGACGTCACAAATTGCCGAAATATGTAGAGTGACCGGGACTAGAGATGACGACATCCCATGACGACCGTTGCTTGATGTACTGCAACACCAGCTGAGATGCAGAAAGTTTCGAATGAGTGAGAAGGGAGAGAGGTGAAGCAGAAACTGATAATTGTTTTCATGACTCAAGGATGCGTTGACTGAAGAGGCAAGATAGGTTAAAAGGCTTTCGTCCTAGTGTCTCTCAGAAGTACCTAATTGTCCCGGTCATTCTTCTCTTGAAATATACGGAACGCTGTTACGAAGCCTTTAACAACGAAGAGTTGAAAAAAAAACAATTCAAATACACCCATACCTTAATATTTTCGCTTGGGGGAACTGCTGTAACAATTACTTCGGCTGTTTAGCATAGAAAAATAAGGCTCCGTCAGCAGCAATACCTTGCAAGCTTAGCCATTAAGAAACGTTAAAAAAAAGAACGAAATGGTCTTGAATTATAATGTTCCCTTTGTAACACAAGAGCTTTAGTCACACCAGCCCAGCGCCAAATCTTTCTAGCGCCCGCGGCACACCAGCATTCAAGTCAGAGCACTCAACTGGACCGTTTGATTTCCCATAAAAGGAAATGGAATATTCATGCTGTGTTAGCGGAAGTTGAGGAC